>NW_025855159.1:41921-75677 GCF_002878395.1 Capsicum annuum
GCTAAACTCCATTAACCTGAATTATGGGATCTAGGGTTAGGTCATGATGAGATGCTAAATACTCAAGATTCAATAGGTGTTACGATCTCTTGATAATTCTAAAGTTTTAATTAACGTTTGTTGGTTGCAAACAGTAGACACACCTGCTTTGATTTGCTTGAGAAAGAAATCAAATATAGTAGGAAGTGAATTATCAACAGGGACTCCAAAATACTTCGTTTAATAATCAGCGCTATAACAAGGTTGGTTAACCTGAGGTAAAATCTGGGCAGTAAACAAAAATTTCATAAGTCTAAGAGGATTAGGAAATTAAACACTTAAATAGGTCGAGAGATATTTGAGCATAAAGATAGCTTGTTATCCTAACCATCGTGAGAATCTTGAGTCACCTTTAGCATCTGTCATGTACCGTAAGCCCTAGCAAACATAATTCTGGTTATTTCATAAACTCTTGGTTAAAAACATCAAAATTAAAGTGTTAAACAATTATTTTTGAAACTTAAACCCCCATTTCAGGAAATGTTATCTTATCAGTGAATTAAGTCGCAAACGACTTGAGTTCACAACTTATTCCCTGAGGGATTTGACCTCAACCTAGTTGGGTTTTATATTGACAACGATCACTTACACCCATTTAAGAGTGTAATTTGAGCGTTATCATCAGGCAAACTTCATAATTTCCAGTCTTTATTTCTCATACCTATTGGTATTGTTGGACATTATGTGGTATTAATAAACTTGGGTGAAGTTTTATCTCTTGAGAAAATCATTATTGAATTCTATATTACTTCTACTTTATTCATTTGAATTGGAAGTATGCCCAGGTGATTTGCCAGAATGTTCGCTCGAACTAGCTATAGTATTGGGTGTATGCCACGCCCAGGGCCCCGGCCAAGGTCATGACAGTTGGCTATGGGAATCACCAAGAGGTAAGAAAACCATAAAGGTCATAATGGCATTACTAAATCCAAAAGGTAAGCCTACCTTTAACCTAGGAGCCATAAGACAAAATTGCTTCATCACCTCCTTAAGAGACCATATCAAGTGTGGTGTCTCAATTGGTTTAAAGTCCACAAGATCCTTATAACGTTGTCATTCAAACAAGTGGACCAGCCAATAAGTTCCTTTACTCTACATAAACCAAGTAACATGGATATCATCATAAGCAAAGAGCTAGTTAGAATGGAATCAATTGTAAAAGCATTATCCAAGGTGTTGTTATCTACAAGAAGACCATTTGGCTTAAAATATATAGCACATAATGCACACAAGGATGGAATAAAAATATTTAACCACATACGACTTTTTCCTTTCAAACAACTTCACTTAAGAAAGGAATCACCAATTGTAACCAATTCAAAAAGAAAAGGATCATAAGCATGGAATCCATCCAAAGCGTTTTCAAGAGGAGACTCTCTCCTTGACCTACAAGTAATGAAACCTTGGTCAAGATAGGAAACATCAAATGTTGAATTCTCTTGGAAATTTTCTTTTCTTCTCTTCATTAATGAATGCTTATCTTTGTTGGAAATGCCTCCCATGCACAACTTAGGTCTATCAAGTGGGCTGTAAATCCCTAAGAAAGACTTTCCATCATAGTGAAGGATTCCAACATCCTCATCTAATTTTTTCTTGTCAACTAGACAAAGCATCAAGTTGGGTGTGTGGAAGTCATCACATTCAAATTTGTCACCGGGGTCAAATAAATGGAGTGACCATAGAAATAGGTCTAGACAACACTTCTTTCCCTCAAACACATCACCCAAACCAAAAGATATACTTCATGCACTAGCATAAGCACCATCAAAAGAAAATGGAGAGTTGATAAAAATATCACTCAAGTTGACGTCAACCAATATATCCTCGTGTATATACTTACTTTTTGATTCAAGATCATCGCCACAAATATTCTTAAAAATAGGAGCACACAAAGTAAAAGAATAAATGGCTTCCAAACAATTGATACTTTCTCTTTCAAAGGAAGAATCCTCAAGTAGACACATACCACCACTAATATCAAAGGAATCATTACTCAAGTCATCGAAAAAATCAAACAATTCATCCTCATAATTATCAAAAATGGGTGGGGTGTCATACAAAATATCACAACCACAAGCATTTTCATATGAACAACCACTAATTGGGTTTATTAAATATTCAAGCAAATCAAAGTTATCATCACCCAATTGATCATACATTTACAAAACCTCATATTTCTTTGCCTTAAGAGTACTCTCATCTTTGAAAAAGATATTTCCATCTTTTGGAGGAATGTAATCATACCATAGTGGGTTGTCATATAGGCTATATCCCTCAAGATGAGCTACACCATCATTATTATTAACACCACTAGGATTACTAGGAGTGATTTTACCATCTTTGAACATGATATTGTACTTAAAGAGAGAAGGATCAATCCATGAAGAAGGATTAGGACTTGTAAATTCACTATCAATAACACAAATATCAAGTTCCAAAGAATTTTAAAACAAATAATCATCCCTATGATCAAGACAAACACTAGGATATTCACTAAAGGACATGCTAAAAAAGGTCACTCCCATTTACTCTGTAACACTTCGTATTTTCACATTAGAATTTTAACCATTGTTCCTACATGTGTAAACTCTAGTTCAAATGACTCCCATGTTAATATAAGTTTCATTATCATTATACTAGTGCATCAAGTATTTTTGAGGTGAAAGGTATTCATAGGAATCACTTAGAGCAAAGTTGAGAAAAGAACCTTTGATTCGTCCAAAGTTTAGTATTTGATTCTACAAGGCTCTACTTTAAACGTGTATAACTTTATATATAAGTAGATTTTTGCAGATCAAGACCCAAAAAATTCTATATAATTGAATTATATTTCTAATGATACCAATTTTACCTTAATTCAACAGCCGAGTGAAAATTTATGGCATTTTCTTTGTGAGGAAGTAAGCCGATGTGATTGGGATGCAATGAGTTGGTTGTGGATGCTATGACTGATGTGATTCATTGATGTAACGCCCCAAATATGGTACTCGAAACACTACACAGTGCTTATGACCCCAAAGGACCACAAGCTAACCCATGACTGATATCTGTACCTGTATACTGTATAAAATACTTAATATTGTGAAACATGTAATGAAAGGCCATAGGTTCAATACTAAACATAATCTAAATAATATAACATCTGTGTGGGTAATAGAATACCCAAAACAAAGCTAAAAATACTGAAGTCTGAATCATGATAGTCTAAAAAGCCTCTAATTGACAAAAACTGTCTGAGTTAGGAGTTGATGGGACATGTCCCCAACTAACCCCAACTAATAAACTAACTAATAAGATAATATAGAAATAATCATGTCCTTGAAAGATAAGGACTCACTTCTAACTCTGACTACTGAGACTGCGATCTACTGCTGCTCTAGAACTCGTGTCTCTGAACCTATGGTATAAGACACCATAGCGCAAATGCATCAGTACTTTGAATATACTGGTATGCATGTGAGGTAGGCTGAATGCATAGGGTTCATATGCATGAACAATAATAATAACTAACTAACTATTATGAGCATGAGATATAACAACAGACACTAATATCATGATAACATTATTTCTGAATCTGAATACTGATGACATAACATATGAATAATCGACATGACTGATAACAAGAGTGACTATATTTGAATATAACTGATAACATGAGTGACTGTATCTAACAGTTCTGAAGCTGATGGAACTATCTGATTTCTATGTTGTATCTGAGTTGACAGTATTTGACAGTTCTAGAATCTGAAGAACTATCTGAGTTCTATTACTGAAACTGATTAACTGTATCTGACAGTCCTGATTCTATAACATAAACTATGGGAAGTAGTCATCTAAACGACATACCCCAAATAAAGAAATATAGCTGAGTTAGGGTCTAATCTGTAACCCTAATTAGAAAGGTGTCAATACGGCGCCACCGATAAAGACAAGCTGTGAGTGACCCTCATCTGATAGTGTCCCCTATACGAGAATAGTGGGGCCCTTATCTGACAATGTTTATCTACCTCATCAACCCTCATCGGACAGTGTTGATGTCTTAACCTATGCTGGCTACATAGTTCTGGAATGCAAGGATAACTTCTAAGGATTACACCCTCATTTGATAGTGTGTGTCCCCATCCTTGGGTTCACTCGGTGCTAATTTCTACTCCTATCTTAATAGACATTGAACATGATTTACTGAATTGAACATAGGCTGAGTTACTGAATTTTTTTGACTGATAAAATACTACTGATATTTGACAACTGACTGAGTTCATGAGATCATGGAGATTTCCTGAGTCATACGACTATCTGAAGTCTAAGGATTCGTACCTTGACTGAGAGTATAGTGAAAACATGACCTGGCTCTAGGAACAAAGCTAATGTTTCGGGTTCAAGTACCCGCAGGACTCGATAAAAGGAAACTGACAAAGCATGACTTACTTGAACAGATGACTAACAATATAATCCATATTACATTTGTTGAAGAAATTCGTCAAACATGTGATAGGCATGAGCTTGTACATACATGGGGATTTCATGATATCATGCTAGTTAGGAATTTTTCCTTCATATAGGCATCCAATCAAACATATTGTAGGCATAGTACATATAAACATCATTGTACAACAATTAAACATCATGATTCAATCCAAATTTCATCATTCAACGGTTTAGTCATAAGTGTGCATGAATCTATATCTATAATAATTAAACCCACATAGAAATTATCACCAAATATGGAGTAGAATTCAATTTCTCATTTATCAACATAAACAACAATAGCCCAATCATGAAATCATAAAGAAAATCCAAAACTTAAAGTTGGAAAAGGGATTCTTAGGCTTCATGGACGAAAGGAGTCCATGAATGAACACTATGCATACCTGGGTTAAGATTCTTGAAGGTTCTTGGAGAATTTCTAGACTTTTTATTGAATTTTTGTTAAATTTATTGAAGAAGGATTTAACCCTAGTTCTTGGCTTTTGATCTTGAGAGAAACCCTATCTTGATGTTATAAAATAATAATGAACAATAGTTGAAATTAGATATAACTGGATATATATAGGTGGGTGGTAAAAGACCAAAATACCCCTGATTAAATGCCTTGGAAATACTAAATGTATGGTGTGACGAGCTAGGATGAAGTTCCATTGGAACTGCGATGGTCCGTTGGACCTGGGCAGAAACTAGTCCCACTGCCTTAATGTGATGGCGAGCTCCGACGGTTTGTTGAGCTAGCGATGGTCTATCGACCACTACCATCATCCCTGGGTAGAAAGCAGGTCCACTGCCTCAGTGCAATAGAAGGCTTCAATGGTCCGTCGACCTGATCATCGATTTTAGGAAGTCTAAAATGCTTTCGTAAAATATCCATAACTTCTTCCCCCCGATATCGGATTTTGATGAAATTGGTATCGATGGAAAGCTTATTCAATTTCCCAAGAGATAAAAGGTGAAAATATTAAAAATACCACGTGTACCAAAATGGATTTATATTCTAAAGCAAGTTTTAACATCCTTGAGATGATTTCAAGCTAGGAAAAAGGCATGGGTATTACAATATCTCCCCCTTGACAACATTCATACTTGAATGAGACTACTGAGAGTGTAAATAGTAAGATTAACATGAACTAAACATGAATGACTGAAACATGATCTCATGACTGACATAACTGACAAGCTGAACATATAATACTGAACATATATATCTGATGCATATGTAACTGGTTCATGAATGCATGACTGAGTATTCTGAGGAACTAAGTTTTTCTCACAATGAGAATGCATGTCTGATGCATAATTATATAACTAAACTGATTCATGAATGCATGACTAAATAGGCAATGGTACTTGATACCAAGTTTATGATAAACACTGAACATAAAACTGAGTAAGCTTAAGGAGGACTGTTACCTTAAGCTTGATCTGAGTTGGAGGGGAAGATATGAGGATACTTGGTACACATGTATGCTTCTGCTTCCCAAATATCTCCCTCAAGATATTGATTTTTTGAAAGAACTTCAACTAGAGGAACTTCTTTGTTCCTCAATCTACGAGTCTGAAAGTCTAGGATTTTGACTGGAATCTTTTCGTAAGAGATGTTGTTATGGGAATCTATGCTTTGAATTGGGACTACAACTGCTGGTTCACCTATGCACTTCTTAGGAAATTAGACATGGAAGAATGGATGAACTAAAGCTAGATCGAAAGGCAATTCAAGCTCATAAGCTACCTTGCCAAAGTGACTGAGAATCTTGAAGGGATCGACATATTAGGGACTGAGCTTTATCTTCTTTCCGAATCTATTCACTCTCTTCAAGGGAGATATCTTTAGATAGACATGATCACCAATCTCAAACTCAATATCCTTTCTATGTATATCTGCATAAGACTTCTGTCGGCTCTGAGAATGCCAGAGTCTTTCTCTGATCAACTGGAGTTTTCTAGGACATCGAATACTAAGTCAGGACCTTCACTAACTATGAACCAACCGATTGGAGATCTACATCTCCTACCATAGAGAGCTATGAATGGAGCCATCTGAATAATTGAATGATAGTTTTTGTTGTATGCAAATTCAATCAAAGGCAAGTGGTCATCCCAACTTCCCTAGAAATCAATTGCACACGCTCTTAGCATATCTTCTAAAGTTTGAATGGTCCTCTCTGCTTAACCATCTATCTGGGGATGGAAGGCTATACAAAGATGAACTTGGGTACCAAGACCCTTTTAGAATGCTTTCAAAAAATAAGAGGTGAACTAGGTACCTCTGTCTGAGATAATGGATAATAAAACACCGTGCAATCTGACCAACTCCCTGACGTAGAGTTTGGCGTAGTCCTCGGCTGAATAAGAGAAATGAAATGGAAGGAAATGAGCTGATTTGGTCATTCTTTCTATAATGACCCAGATTGAATCATGCTGATGACGAGTTTGAGGCAAACCCATCATGAAGTCTATGTTCACTTTTTCCTACTTCCAAGTAGGAATAATGAACTCCCACATAGGACCACTAGGCTTCTGATGCTCTATCTTAACCTGCTGATATGTAGAGCACTTAGCCACAAACTCTAAAATATCTCTCTTCATCCCACTTAACCAACAGATCTCCTGTAAGTCACGGTATATCTTAGTGGCCCCTGGATGAATAAAGTAGCTCTCACCATGCACTTCTGCAAGAATTCACTACCTTAAGTCATCTACAGCTAGAACACAGAGACGACCCTGACAATGCAGAACACCATCTCCCCCTTAGGAGAAAACCTCTACTTTCTGATTTTGGATGACTCTTTCAACTTGACAAGGCTGGGATCTCTATCTTGCTTTTCTTTTACCTCAAAAACTAAAGATGATTCTAAACTACTCTAAACCCATATATCACCCTCCTCTGTATCAACTAAGCAAACGCCTAGTCTGGTAATCTGATGGACTTCCTGAGCTAACTTCTTCTTACTATCCTCCACATGAGAAATACTACCTATGGATAGTCTACTGAGAGTGTCGGCCACTACGTTGGCCTTGCCTGAATGATAAAGAAAACTCATGTCATAATATTTCAAGAGATCTAACCATTTTCTCTAATAAATATTGAGATCTTTCTAAGAAAATACATACTGAAGGCTCTTATAATCTGTGAAGAAATCTACATGAACACCGTATAGGTAATGCCTACAAATTTTCAAGGAAAAGACTACGGCTGGTAAGTCAAGATCATGAGTAGGATAATTCTTCTCATGGGAATTTAACTGTCTGGAGGCGTAGGCTATGAACTTACCATGCTGCATGAGGACACAACCCAAAATTACTCTGGATGTATCACAATACACCTCGAATCCATCTAAACCATCTGGTAATACTAGAACTAGGACTGAGGTGAGTCGAGTCTTCAACTCCTGAAAAATCTACTCAGAAGGATCTGACCACTGAAACCTAAATTTATTTTAATTCAATCTAGAGATAGGGGATGCAATATAAGAACATCCCTCAACAAACCGTCTGTAATAGCCAACTAAACCCATGAAACTCCTGATATCTGATGGAGAGACTAGGCGAGGCCAGTTTCTTACTGCTTTGGTTTTTTAAGGATCTACTCTAATGCCATCACTGGAAACAATATGACCAAGGAATGCTACTGAACTTAGACAAAATTTGCACTTACTAAATTTGGCAAATAGCTGATGATCTCTGAGAGTCTGAAGTACTATTCTGAGATGGTCTGCATGATCTTGCTCACTGTGGGAATAGACCAGAATATCATCTATAAAGACTATGATGAATATGTCCAAGTGCTTGAACACACGGTTCATAAAGTCCATGAAAATGGTTGGGCCATTGGTAAGACCAAATGATATGATTAGAAATTTGAAGTGACCATACTGAGTGTAGAAAGCTATTTTTGAAATGTCACATTCTCAGACTCTGAGCTGTTCTTGACCTTTGACTTTATTGAATTAACGGTAATCAATGTACATTCTAATAGAACCATCTTTCTTGCACACAAATAAGACTGGTGCACCCCATGGGGAAATGCTAGGTTTGTTGAATCCCTTATCTAGGAGATCCTTCAACTGTTCTTTCAATTCTCTAAGTTCTGCTGGTTCCATTTTGTATGACAGAATAGATATGGGCTGAGTATCAGGAAAAAGATCAATACCGAAGTCTATCTTTCTTTCAGGAGGAATTCCTGGAAGATCTTTGGGAAAGACATCTGAATATTCATTCACTATTGGGACTGATTCAAGGCTAGGTGTCCCAGAACTGGAATCCTTAACACGAGCAAGGTGATAGAAACATCCCTTAGATACACATCCTGAAGGTAGGAAACAAGCTGACCTCTAAAAGTGGATACACTACCCTTCTACTCTAGGACTGGTTTATTTGGAAACTGAAACTGAACTATTTTATTTCTGCAGTCGACTGTGGCATAGTAGGAATAAAGCCAATCCATGGTGAGAATTACATCAAAATCATTTATTTCTAATTTGACTAAGTCTGCTGAATTGACTTTTTGAAATATCATAACCGGCAGTTCCTGTATACCCGTCGGGCTATGAGGGTTTTACTCACTGGGGTAGACACTGAAAAGGGTTTTCCTAGAATTTCAAGACTGATTCTGAAATCAACTGCTATATAAGGAGTAACAAAAGACAAAGAAGCTTCTGGATATAGCAAAGCATAAACATGCATGTAAAATATCTGTAACATACTCGTAACCATATCAGTAGAATTTTCCTGATCCTTTCGGGACTGAAAAACATAGAGATGATTTGGGCATTACCCACTAGTAGCACTGAAGGTGGCACCCTGCTGATTTAGGCGACCGAACTGTGCTGAGAATCAAAGATAACTCTAATAACCTGACTGAGGGCAATCTCTGACTCTGTAGCCTATCTTGCCACAACCAAAATAGACATCGCTGCTAGCTCTGTACACACCCTTTTAGTTCTTACCACAAGTCTGATAAAGAGGATTAGTTCGGGCACTGCTAGCACTGCCTTGGGTCTTAGAGCCTGGTGCTCTATCTCAATTGCCATCTCTGAATTTTGGCACTAGAGTAGAACTGATGACTTAGGTCTAAACTGAGACCAGTTTCCTCCTTCTGATTTGGGCTGAGCAAAGTTATAACTACCTGTCCTTGCTCTCTTATTCTGCTTCTCTCTCATGTTAATCTTCTGCTCTTCTATTTGTTGATCATGGGTCATAAGTTTGGCTAAAGTCATGTCACTATTTAGCATGGTAAATTTGCACTCATTAACAATGCTATCATTCACCCCTGAGATGAACTTACTCATCCTTGCCCTATTATCTGCAACCACATGAGGGGTATATCTGGATAATTGAGTAAACTTAAGAGAATTCACTTTCACTGCCATATTTCCCTGCCTAAGGTTGATGAATTCTAGCACCTTGTCTTCCCTAAGATCTAGGGGAAAGAATCTATCAAGAAAACCAGACAAAAACTCCTCCCACTCAACTGACCCTGCATCATCTGCCCTTTCTAACTTTTACTGCTTTAACCAAGTATGAGCAACAACCTGATACTGATATGTAGCTAACTCAACACTCTCAACAATAGTCACCCCATGATATTTGTCACCTTCTGTACCTGATTTAGAAATTCCTAAGGATCCTCATCTATCTTAGACTCGAGAAAGGTTAGAGGATTCATTCGGGTGATATCTCGAATCCTGGATGTAGCTGAATTAGCCACTGGGTTGGTCAGAATGATAGCTGGTCATTCATTTTGGGCAGCGACAGACTGAGCAAGAGTAGTGAATGTGGCCCTAAACTCCGTATAAGAAACATAATCGTCTAAGGGATCTTCATTGATAGGTTGGGTTCTTCTCTTGAGAGGCATGTTCTGAAATAAAGAGAAGAAGCAAATTAGACTAAAAAATTGACTTGAGATTATGCTCACTAGCATGACATGAATATTGAAAGAGGGGAAACTGTTCCTAAAACATCTCATATCCTTCTACACATAAATATGGCACATAACACACCTACATACAAGACTCTACTAGATGCGGCTTTTAGACTTCCTAGGACTCTATTGAACCTTAGGCTCTGATAATAAGTTTGTAACACCCCAAATCTATACCCAAAATGCTACACGGTGCTCATGATTCCAAAGGACCATAAGTTAACCCATGACTGATATCTATACCTGTATACTGCATAAAATATTAAATATTGTGGAAACATGTACTGAAAGGCCATAAGGTTCAATATTGAACATAATCTAAATAATATAATATCTATGTGGGGTAATAGAATACCCAGAACAAAATTGAAAATACTGACGTCTTTGAAATGATAGTCTAGAAAGCCTCTAATTGATTAAAACTGTCTAAGTTAGGAGTTGATGGGATATGTCCCCAACTAACCCCAACTAATAAACTAACTAATGATGTAATAGAGAAATATTCATGTCCTCGAAATATGAGGACTCACTTCTAACTCTGACTACTAAGACCGGGATCTACTGATGCTCTATAACTCGTGTCTCTAAACCTATAGTATAAGACACCATAGTGCAAATGCATCAGTACTTTGAATGTACTGGTATATATGTGAGGTAGTCTGAATGCATGGGGTTCATATGCATGAACAATAATAATAACTGAATAACTATCATAAGTGTGAGAATACATGTATAAGATATAACAACTGACACTAAAATCATGATAACATGATTTCTGAATCTGAATACTGATGACATGACATACTGATTACTGACATGACTAATAACATAAATGACTGTATCTGAATATAACTGACAGCATGAGTGACTATATCTGACAGTTCTGAATTTGATGGAACTATCTGAGTTTTGTACTGTATCTGAGTTAACTGTTTCTGATAGTCCTAGAATCTGAAAAACTATTTGAGTTCTATTACTGAGAATGATTAACTATATCTGATAGTCCTGATTCTATAACATGAAACTTTGGGAAGTAGTTATCTAACCGACATGCTCCAAACAAAGAAATATAGCAGAGTTAGGGTCCAAACTGTAACCCTAATTAGAAGGGTGTCAATACCGCACCACAAATAAAGATAAGCTGTGAGTGACCCTCATCTGATAGTGTCCCCTATACAAGAATGGTGGGGACTTTATCTAAAAGTTCTTATCCACCTCATCAACCCTCATCATACAGTGTTGATATCTCAATCTATGTTGGCTACATAGTTCTAGAATGCAAGGATTACTTCGAAGGATCACACCCTCATCAGATAGTGTGTGTGTCCCCATCCTTGGGTTCACTTGGTGCTAATTTCTACTCCCATCTGAATAGACATTGAACATGATTTAATAAACTTAATATGGGTTGAGTTACTAAATTTCGTTAACTGATGGAATACTACTGATATCTGACAACTGACTGAGTTCATGAGATCAAGGAGATTTCCTGAGTCATATGACTATCTGAAGTCTAAGGATTCATAGCTAGACTGAGAGTATCAAGAAAACATGACCTATCTCTAGGCACATATCTAATGCTTCGGGTACAAGTACCCCAAGGACTCGATAGAAGGAAACTGACAAAGCATGACTTACTTAAGAACATGACTAACATTATAATCCATAATACATTTGTTTAAGCATTTCATCAAACATGTGATAGGCATAAGACTGTACATATATGGGGATTTCAAGATATCATGCTAGTTAGGCACTTTTCCTTTATCTAGGCATTTAATCAAACATATTGTAGGCATAGTACATGTAAACATCATTGTACAATAATTAAACATCATGATTAAATTCTAATTTCATCAAGGGTTTAGTCATAAGTTTGCATGAATCTATATCTATAATAACTAAACCCACATAGAAATTATCACCCAACATGGATTAGGATTCAATTTCTCATTTACCAACATGAATAAGAATAGCCCAATCATGAAATCATAAAGAAAATCCATAATTTAAAGTTGGAAAAGCGATTCTTGGGCTTCATGGACGAAAGGAGTCCATGAATAAACACTATACATACCTGCATTAAGATTTGTGAAGGTTCTTGAAGAATTTCTAGACTGGTTCTTGAATTTTTATTAAATTTCTTGAAGAAGGATTTAACCCTAGTTCTTGGTTTTTGATCTTGAGAGAAACCTATCTTTATGTGATGAAATAATAAGGAACAATGGTTGAAATTGGATATAACTGGGTACATATAGGTGGGTGGTAAAAGACCAAAATACCACTGATAAAATGGCCTAGAAATACTGAACGTATGGTGCGATGGGCTAGGACGATAGTCCATTGGAATTGCAATAGTCCGTCGGTCTTGACCGTCAGACCTGGGCAGAAACTAGTCCCACTGTCTTAGTGCGACGGTAGTCTCCAATGGTCCGCCAAGCTAGAAATGAGCCATCGACCGCTACCATTGTCCTTAGGCAGAAAGTAGGTCCACTACCTCAGTACGACGACAAGCTTTGATGGCTCGTCGAGCTGGCGATAGTCCGTTGACCTGGTCGTTGGTTCTGGGCAATCTGAACTACTTTCATAAAATATCCATAATTATTCCCCTAATACCAAATTTTGATGAAATTGATATCGATGGAAGTCTTATTCAATTTTTCACGTGATATAATGTAAAAATCTTAAAATTAACAAGTGTACAAAAATGGATTCGTATTCCAAAGAAATTTCTAACATCCTTAAGATGATTTCAAGCTAGGAAAAAGGCATGGGTATTACAATTGATGACCCCAACACTATATCAAACGTTATAAAGACCTAGTTTGCATGCTTTTTTAGTTCCTAAAGGGTTTAGGGGCACTTTGGTCACTTCCCCTCACCCAAATCCATCCATAACACCAAATTTCTGTCACCAAAAGCATTAGATATATTATTATTCATCCTTTTCTCTCCAAGAAAACGCTAGCCCCCCTCAAGAACAGCAAGAACTTCATAAAATTTTCTTTAAGAAAAGCAAGAACCCAAGCTTCCTAATTCAAGAACTATAAGAAGAAGCTTCAAGAACATCGTTAGAGATTCAAAGTTCAAGCTTTTATATCCAATCAATTAAATAAGGTATTTGGGGTTATAAACAAGGATAATTCTTTCATTATTGTGCCCAGAATTAGTTCTTAAAGTTGAATTATATACATTACATAAATTTCAAAATAGGTTTCATAAACAACTATTATTATTTGAAGATATTGATGTTACAAGTGTTTTAGATGATGAATTGTGTTCCTATTTTGCACATGTATGCATGTGAAGTGATTTTAGACATATTGAGGGTTGAATTTCACTATTTTGACTAGAATTTTGCAAGAACTTCATGATTTTAACTATTGAGAATACTTGGTGATGATTTGACATAAGTTTGAAACATGGGTTATCAAGCCTAGTTTGAATATTGATATTCCAAGAAGATTTTGCTTTTAAGAACCCTATGATTAGTTTATATTCAGTTTTTGAATCAAGATTTGATCTTTTGATCCTTAGTTAAGATAAGGAATTCACTTTATAGCTTGAATTTTAATTTAAAGCAAACAGATGCATAACTAATTTTTAGTATGAATCCTTATATTATTTAAAGTGGACTTCCTACAGAATGAGCATACAGATTAAAGGAAGTAATATTTAGCACCGAGCAGAAAGTGTGGGTTTAGTGCATCCTACTTCCCCAGACTATGAGCCAACGTAGGTATAGATTCAGATTATTTCCATTTATATGGATGTAGCTATAGACTGTGATCACTTAGCTCAGGTTATACTCCTTGGCAAGTGTAGCTCTCCAAAACCTAGTCCCGAGATGCCACACGGTGCTCAAAACTATAAGTAGCCCCAAGCTAACCTTCTAAGCCTACTACTAGGTCTATAACTCCCATTAAGGTAAACAAATCAAGCATCAATACTGAATTATATCAAAACTGTCTGAGATCAACTGAGTATACTATCTGTATAATAAATGTGGAAAGTCTATAAATAATAGCTAGTAGTCTGGCAAGCCTATACTACTAAGAAACTAGAGAGCCATTGGAACAAACCCCCAACTGACTCGATCTTAATTGAAAGAAACTAATCAAATATTATGAAAGCCAAAAATCTTGATGAATGGGCCCTCAAACAATGAGGACTTAGCAACTATCAGGATGTAGATAGAGATGCCCAAAATCACTCACGCTATTGAGACTAAGCACTTAAACCTACATTATGAGACAATGTAACACATAGACGTATATATGGATTATTGCTTTAAGGATGTACTGAGTATATGAGGGTAAATGCACAGTAAATTAATATCTTAATGTTATAAAAATTCATAGAATATGCATGTTGTATGTGATGACTCACATGGCTGGAATAACTAAAAGCTGAAAATCATAAATCATGAATAATAAAACATACTGCATAAAGCTGGCTAACCATCACATTTAAAGTCTAAAAGATGAACTATTTTATCTTGGACATGTGCCCTGGTCCTTCTTGGACATTGTGCACCTCAACTAAGGAAAATTGCTTTAGTTGAGGGTGGCTATTATAAGAGTGCAAAACGTGAAAAGGGTGAATATATATATATATATATATATATATATATATATTTGAAAGGGTTGTATACTCCCACCATAGTGTTATTAATTAACCTTAATGAGTTGGGGTGAAAAGAAAATCTGTGAAGATAGCAGAAGTGGAAGTTGGTAGTTAGAGATTGGTCTTGATTGCATAATGTAGTGTATTAAAGTGATTAGGGAAGATAGTCACTATTTCTGGCCAAAATAGTTCCTACCCATCCTTTAGCCTGCATTATAACCCGTAAAAGACCTATATGATCCTAATCTTAGCATTCTGATATTAGTGGAGTATTACACTAAGGGCAAGCATATGGTCATGAGTGGTAATTTGAGAATTCTTTGTGAGAGTGAGAGCAACTTGATTCTTGTACCCATTTTGTTAGAAATTGCATGATTGTGAGTGATTATGGGTAACTTTCTTGTTGTGAGGGCATATGGTTGATGAAGGTTGGGTAATTTATATGATTTTTATGCTTAAACTATATGCATGAAATTTCCAACTTAATGACTCTATTCTTAAGGGTAGGTTGTCTCTAATAATGATTCCTGAATCTACTTCTTGTTCATAATTATTGTGTGAGCCTATTTGAGCATCTTGTCTTCCTTTGTGGGTGCTAAGGCTTGTGCAGTTTGTATAAATGGATATGTTGTTCAAGGAAGAACAAAGATTTAAGTGTGGGGTGGTAATCTTGGGTGTATTTATATGCCTAAGCACCATAATTTATTCATATTTTAGCTATGTTTAGAGAAAAAAGTGCTTAGTTTCTTATATTTTTACTCTACTTCTATGTAATTGAGCTAACCGATGTGATTAGCATGATTTCAGGTATTAATGAGGTAGATGAAGATATTATGGGACTATGGAATGTGGATGGCATATGACATAAGAGAGAGTAGCAACCTGGACCAAATGTGACACCTAGAAACTGCAATTTGGACCAAATGTGGCACCTAGAAACTATGTTCGAGACTAGTTTGTCATTTATAATTAGTTTAGGGACCTAGAAAGCAATTATGAGAGAAGAGATTATTAAAAGGCTTAATGCTGAATTTTTAAGGAGGATTCATTATTCTGTATTATTCAGAGAGGAGAGAATAGCGGCTTAGGGTAGCGAGAGAGAAAAATGTTTCCTCCCTCTTACTTTCACCATTCGCACACCAAGATCGTCTTCTAGTTTTTGGTATGATGAATATATTTATGATGATTGTTGTTTTATTCATGAGTAGCTAAGTTTATTAGTTAGGGTTATGGAAGCCTTGTAGCATACAATCTATTACTTTAGATTTTGAATTCATTATGCATTGACTTGTTTATATCATACTCTCTTCGCTTATCTTGAATTCTCATGGTTGCAAACATAGAGGATATGCCTTAAAATGCAACTTATTCAAAAGAAAGGTTGTTTCTCAGAAAAGAGAGTAGTGACAAGAAAATAGAATTTCCAACCCCTATTTCATAAGTTAATGCCTTAGCAAGATTAACTACTTGGAGATTTCATATTGTTTTTTGGTAAACGCTTTTGATTCGAGAGAACTAAAGTGAATGAGTCCTTGATGGTTGAGAAACACTAGGATTAGGTTATTAAATATAATACGTTTCTGTATAATCATGATGCAAGTATGAATTCGTAACGCCCATAGTTAGAAAGTATTGAAAACTATAAGGTGGACATAACCCTAGCTTGTTATTTCTCTGAATTTGAATACTACTACACTTGTTTCATCTTGTTAAACTGAAACCATTAATTTATGAACTGAATCAAATCCCCCCTATTTATTTTATGGAATCGAATGATTAAAAGTCAACTAATCTGCATACAACTTAATTAGCACCATATTCCTTGTGGGATTCGACCTCAGCCTAGTTGTGTTATATATTTGACAACGACCGCTTACTCTCTCATAAGAGAGGTGTAGTTTGGGCGTATCAAATTTTGGCGCCGTTGCCGAGGAATATGATTTTCGATTGAGTTTATGTGTGTAAGTCGATTGTTAGTCAAGTTTCCTTATTTTACATTTATTTGTTGTTTTTGTTTATTATAGGATCATTTTTGTTTATGCCATGAACCAGAAGTTCAGGAGAACCATTATTACCCTTCAATCCTGAACCTCATCTCATTGAAAGAATGGCTAACCAACAGGAAGTTGAAAGATTAGACGCTTTGGCTAATGCTCAATTAAACCTCCAAAAAGCTGATAACCCAGGTCAGGAACCTAATCTAGACGAAGAGAACCTGGGAGATGATGAGTTGTTGGGGCCAGTTAATCAAAGGCGTGCAAAGGATATAGCTACACTAGTGATTAGAAATGTGAACAGAAATCATCTTTTCAGAGCAAGACTTGAACGCCAAGCTATGCATTTTAATCTGGAGGATGATGATGATGAATTGGATGGATCTGGTGCAATAGGGGCTATTATTCCTCCACCCTTAGCACCCGGAGCCAAGTTTAATATTACAAGCACTATGATACAGCTGTTGCAACTTAAAGGGTTATTTGGTGGACTTCCAAGCGATGACCCGAATATGCATTTGGTTAATTTTGTCTCAACATTCATGTCTTTTGACAACCCAGGGGTTGGACAAAATCCAATTTGACTGCGCCTATTTCCATTATCTCTATCTAGAGAGGCAAATCTATGGTTAAGTAGGCTAACTCCCAACTCTATTACCAATTGGAGGCAACTAAAAGATGCTTTCCTAGAAAGATCATTTCTGCCATCCAAGAGAACACAGTTGAGAGATGAGATAAGCAATTTCAGACAGCTTCCAACTGAAGCTCTCCATGAGACTTGGGAGATGTTCAAGAATAAACTTATGCGGTGCCCAAATCATCAGATGACTAATGTCCACTTGATGGAGATATTATATTAGGACTTGAATTTGATTACTAAGCTAGTGGTAGATAATGTTGCGGGTGGATCATTCATGGGCCTCTCTTTTACTGAAGCTTCTAAGATGCTTGATTAGATGACAAAGCAGAGTAGAGCTTGGCATACCAGGGATTCTGAGGTAGCAATCTCTACTGTATCTATTGGTATGACTACAGAACAGAGGTGAAGAGAAGAAGAGCATGACCATGACATGGCTCACATGAAGACGCAAATAGATCTTCTCACTAAGCATCTATTATTAGGAAAGACAGAGAAGGTTAAAGCTATAGCATCACAGAGGAGGGCTGACTCTAATCCTAAGAAAGAAGCCAATTACTTGAACAATCAGATGGGTTTCCGAGGTGGTGGCCAAGGAAACTAAGGTTGGAACCATCAAGGAGATTGGAAGAGTAAAAGTGATAGGAGTACACTGTATGTGCCTCCTGGAAGCCATGATAATGCTTCCACCAGTTCAGGAAAAATGTCCATGTAGGACATGATGGAGAAACTATTAAAAAGAGTTGAGGCGACAAATTCTGGGGTGACTACTGTAAAGAGTGAAATATCTTCCATGAGTCAACTAGTAAATCCGCACTCAGTCACTATTAAACAATTGTAGCAGCAGATGAACCAATTATCCACAGCATTCCACCAAAGACAGAATGGGACTCTACCAAGTGATACAGTTTAGAATCCAAGGACTGATGGATCGTGTATAGACATTACCACTAGGAGCGGTAAGATGTTATCTAGTCCAAGTTTAGGAGCTACCTCTTATACTGATGAGGTTGAAATAGATTGGGAGATGGTTGATGAATCTCCAGTGGTGCCTGTGCAGTTGGGAGGTTTGAAAAATAAGAGTACGGAAGTTAAACAACCAACTAAACTGAAGAATGTTAGTGATGTGGATCAAGGCATAAGAAAGGAGGTAAAAGTTGCTCCAACTGAAATACCAAGGCCGCCACCCCTATTTCCACAACGATTAAATAAGAAAGAAGATGCTGGCAATTTTAGCAAATTCATGGCTATGTTGAAGCAGTTGATAATGAATGTGCCCTTAGTTGAAGCACTGGAACAGATGCCCGGATATGCTATATTTATGAAAGACTTGTTGACAAAGAAAAGGACTGTGACCTATGAAACGGTAGACAATCTTCATCATTGTAGTGTTCTTTTTATAAGATCTATTGTCCAGAAGAAAGCTGATTCGGGAGCATTTACTGTTCCATGTATGATTGGATTGCTAAAGTTTGAAAAGGCCCTTTGTGATCTTATGGTAAGTATCAATCTTATGACGTTGACGGTTTTCAAGAAACTGGGTTTGGGAGATCCTACGCCCACCAATATGTGGCATCTAATGGCGGATAGATCGGTAAAAAGGCTGATTGGGATTCTACATGATGTACTTGTAAAAGTTGCTGATTTTATATTTCCTGCCAACTTTGTAATTCTTGATTACGAAGTGGACTTTTAAGTACCCATAATTTTGGGTAGGCCATTCTTAACAACTGGGAGAGTGTTAGTTGACATGGAGCTGAATGAGCTAAAATTTAGGCTCAATGAGAAAGAAGTCAGCTTTGAAGTATGTCAGTCTATGAAACATTCAAAAGAGATTAGTGTCTTCTCGATTGTTAATATATTCTATGAAGAGAGCGAGATGTACTAGTTAAGGATATGTCTTTTATGGAGACCATTGCTGGTTTGGTTAAACTTGCAAGAAAGGATGTGAGTGACTGCAAAGTGGTTGGATTAGGAATAAAGCATTTTCTTGATCCAGCAAATGAGGTACAAAAGGTATCATCGATGTATCTTAACAAAATCTGAGTAGTCAAGATAATCGATTCGTACCGCGGCATTAAATCAGGCATTTTATGGAAGGGAACCCATGATTTTATTTTCACTTTATTATGTGAAACAAAAATACAAAAAGAAGAGTCGAGCCACAACCAAAACTACGGCGCTTCATGGGAGGCAATCCATCTTTCTAATCATTTTTGTTGTTTTTGATTAAGTGTAGGTGCACGAAGTACTAAGGAGAAGATTAGTACCAATTTTGATTTGGAAGCAAGCCATGTCAATGGTGGTAAGTTTAGGAGTGATAGAAACATTACAGGTAAGTTAGAGTGGTCAAATGTGTAAGGCTCAAGTATGATTTGCATTAGAGTCCCGCTTCAAATTATGTTAATCCGACCCAAAAAGTTTTGCGGTGCGACTTTATTTTGTGACTTTCAATGAGGTCTGTGGTGGTAGCATAGGTATCGGTCCAACAGGACCTGATCTTGTTCATCATGCGATGGAGAAAGTGAAGATCATTAGAGAACAACTTAAGACTGCTCAGAGTCGTCAGAAGTCCTATGTCGATGTTCGGAGAAGATAACTAGAGTTGGAAGTTGGTGATTGGGTGCTTCTCAAGGTTTCTCGTATGAAAGGAGTTATGAGGTTTGGAAAAAGGAGTAAATTGAGCCCTCGCTATAAAAGCCATATCAGATTCTAAAAAAGATTGGTACAGTTGCTTATGAGCTAGAATTGCCTGCAAGTTTGGGTTCCGTTCATCCGGTATTCCATGTATCCATGTTAAAGAAATGCATTGGAGATCATTCTCTGGTATTTCCAGTAGAGGGTATCAAAGTGATAGACTCCTTGTCTTACGAAGAAGAGCTCATTGAAATTTTAGATCGCCAAGTTTGAAAGCTGAGGAGCAAAAAGATAGCCTCAATAAAGGTACTGTGGAGGAATCAGAAAGTCAAAGAAGCAACTTGGGAGTCAGAAGATGACATGAGAATTAGATATCACAATTTTTTTGCTTCGATGGAGGATGAGATAGAAGGTACTATTCTTATCTTATCTTTCCTAGTCCTTTATTATGCTTGAAATTGTGTCTGTCTGTGTCCCGCATCATCATTCGGGGATGAATGGTCCTAGGGGGGATAATGTAACGCCCCGCATTTTGGGCTACAATATAGACCATGATTCTGATGTGTTGATAAATATCAAACCCATAAAATCATATGCCAATATGTAAGTTTAATTATTTGTGTAGCATGTGAATCCATTCAAGCTTGACTTTAGACCATAGAGGTCCTTCAACTCAAGGACGAGTTGAAACTATTTTGATCGACTAAGTTTTAGTAGACGTTGTTAATTATGTTAGCTTCCATCGACCATAACTCTCTGTATATATTGAATTAGGAATCCTACTATATGTAAAATCATAGGTCTTCGAGTTAGCTTTCCAATGATACCAATTTTACTAAAGTCTGACACCCGAGCAAGAAGTTATGGCCTTTCAATGTAATTTGCGTCGCCTAACCAATCGCCCATGGCCACTGGAAAGCATAGGTGATAGCCTAGGCGGCGCCTATGTAAACGTAGGCAATATCCTAGGCGGCGCCTATGTAAACATAAGCAATATCCTAGGCGGAGCCTATGTAAACATAGGAGATAGCCTAGGCGGCGCCTATGTAAAGAATTCAAGTGACTTAAACACTCCGTTTTTGGGGCAAAATGGTCCTTTTCCATACTTACTTAGCCCTAAAACACGAAATTCAGTTCCAAGGACCCCAAAATACACCTTCATTCATCAAAAGTGCTCAAAGATTCTCCTTAGGGTTTCAAAAAAAAAAAGCAACTCAAGATTCAACCGGGGGTTTTAGGAAGTAATTGCATAATTGGAATCCTCTCAGTGTAGGCTTCAAGAAGCATCTAATATTCATAGTAATTGAGGTACGTGGGGTTATCCTAAAATCTCAAGGGTGTAGTTTTTATGAACATGCATGCTTTTAAATGGGGGTTTTCAATCAAATGCTAATAACTTGCTTTCAATATGATTTCTAAGTCATTTTTCTTTATGTCATGGGAATTGTTTGCCTATATACTTCAATGGTTGAAACCATGCATATGTGATTTGAGATTTTCCATGGAAGTTTGATAAATATGAATGATAAATTGCTTTCAAATTCCCATGATAATGTCTTGATACCCCATATCATATTGTGACCAACAAAAGAGAGCATGAATTTGAAATAACTATTGTTCACCACTTGTAAATGATGAAGCACCTTGGTTTTTACATAATAATGCATATGTGGAAGTGATATTGATGACTTTCAATTCGGATATGATGATACCCTACAGAATATGATATGTGATTGAATCAGAAAAAATTTGAATGCATTAATTTTACATAAGATAGTTGGATGCTCGAAGAAGGGGTTTGAGTGTAAGGGCTCATCACTGGAAAACATGTTTGCCGACACGGAGATTTGGTACCAGGCTAAGTGATCTTGTGTACTTTACTTTATGTCATTCCCAAATTGGGACTATATGTAGAAGCCCGTGCTAAGTGATCTTGGGCACTACCATTGGGTTGAGACACCATGCTTCGTGGTCTTGTGTGTCTCTCCCTCACTTATACTCTAATCTCGGTGGCAACCGAGGTTAGACAGTTGGTGTAAATTATGTAGGGTATTCCACGTAGCTCAGTTGCATTTCATTGTTGTTGAGAAACGATCGCATTACGCCCATGTGTTTTCAAATGATTTGATATGAAATTTCTTTATAATAGCTCTCAACTATATTTTGTAAAAATATTATGTTTTGTTTTGATATCTCTGCGTGCCAGTACTTTTGTGCTAGCCCCCTCCTTTCTCCAACCTCTCAGGTTCAGAGGCCCAGTCTAGGAGTTAAGAGAATCAATAGATCGTTCAGATAGAGTTGCAGAGACAAGTGGTGAGCCTTCTGTGTTTCGAAAGGTCTTATGTCCTGCAGTCCTTTAGCTTATATTTAGTTTTGGGGTCTAATGGGGGCCTTGTCCCAGTTTATATACAGTTACTTGACTCAGTCATTTGTTAGAGATTTTCGCAGACAATTGTTTAGAGATTGATTAATGTTGGGGGAACCTTATTTCCCCGTTATTGTTTCTTTTCATATTTATGACCATGTTTCCGAATAATTGTGTTTCTTCTGCATTACTTTGATCAGATGAATTAGGTGCATGATTACCAGACAGATAGGGGTGTTTCAGGCCTCCATGGTTCGAAATGCTCGTCATGGCCAGGCCCTGGTTTGGGTGGTGACACTGGGATGTATAGAGTAACGCACACCAGGTGCTTCAGCCATAATCTACTATCTTAAATTATCAAAGCATGACACACACAATCTACTCTGGTCTCTCCACACGCCATCTCCCTCTTGGAAGAAAACCTCCATTTCCAAATCTCTTATCGACTCCTTCAACTCAACTAGGATAGGATTTTGATCCTGTTTCTCCTTCACCTCTGAAACTAAGGAAGTTTTGTACTACTCTGCACCCAAACTCTATCCTCAGCCAAATCAACTAAACGAACACCTAATTTAGCCAATCGATGAACTTCCCGAACTAACTCCTTCTTATCACTCTCCACATGAACAATACTACCCTCAGACAGTCTACTAAGGGTGTCTAACATAATATTGGCCTTGCTCGGATGATATGATATAAAATACTAATGTCATAATCTTTCAAAAATTCTAGCCACCTTCTTTAATGGAGATTTAACTCTCTCTAAATAAATATATACTACAAACTTTTATGGTCTGTAAACACATCAGCATGCACCCATAAAGATAGTGCCTCCAAATTTTCAAAGCAAACATAACATCAGATAACTCAAGATCATGAGTAGGATAGTTCTTTTTGTAAGGCTTAATTTTTCTAGAGGCATAGGCTATGACCTTACCTCTTTGCATCAAAACACAACCCAAGACAACTCTAGAAGCATCATAATACACAATGAATCCATCTGTACTGTCAGGTAATGATAATACTAGGGCTAAAGTGATTCGAGACTTCAACTCCTGAAAACTCTTCTCATACAAATCTAACAACCGAAACTTAACTTTCTTTTGATTCAATCGGGTCATAGGAGATGCAATGAACGAAAATCCCTTAACAAATCATTTGTAATAGCCAACTAAACCCAAGAAACTTTTAATGTCTAATGGAGAAATAGGTCTAGACCAGTTCCCCACGGTTTCAGTCTTTTAGGGATCAACTCTAATGACATCACTGAAAATAATATGACCGAGGAAAGCTACTAACCTAAGACAAAATTCACACTTGTTAAATTTTGCGAACAACTAGTAATCTCTAAAAGTTTCCATCACAATTCTAAGATGGTCTGCATAATCATCCTCACTACAACAATAGACAAGGATATCATCAATAAAGACTATGACAAATATGTCTAGTTACTATTTGAACACACAGTTCATCAAGTCCATGAAGGCTACAGGGGCATTTGTCAGCCCGAAAGACATGACTAGTAATTCAAAATGACCATAACAGGTTCTGAAAGCTATCATTAGGATATCACATTCCCTTACTCTAAGCTGATGATATCCGAACCTAAGGTCTATCTTGGAAAAATAACTTGCACCATAGAGTTGATCAAATAAGTCATCAATTCTAGGAAAAAGATATCAGTTTTTAACTGTGACTTTATTCAGCTAACAATAGTCAATGCACATTCATAAAGAACCATCTTTCTTAAGCACGAATAGAATAGGAGCGCCCTATGGAGAAATAATAGCCCTTATAAAACCCTTATCTAAAAGGTCTTTGAGTTGATCTTCAACTCTTTATGCTTAACAGGAACCATACGATATGGAGGAATGGATATGGGTTGAGTATCTAGAAGAAGATCAATTCTGAATTCTATTTCCCTATCGGGATGTACCCCTAGCAAATCTTTGGGAAACATATCAGGAAATTCATTGACTAAGCAGAATAACTGAACTATTAGAGTCTTATACTTAGTGTCGTCGACTCGAACTAGATGATAGATACACCCTTCTGATATCAACTTTCTAGCTTTAAGATAAGATATGAAATGTTGATTAGGAGACACTAAATTGCCTTCCCACTCAAAGACTGGCTCATCAGGAAACTAAAACTTCACAACTCGGGTGTGACAATCTATGGATGCATAAAAAGAATGGATCCTATCCATACCAAGAATAATGTCAAAGTCAACCATACCTAATTCAATCAAATCTGCCAATATAAACCTATAAAGGATAGTAATTGGACACTTTCTATAGATCTATTTAGCAACAACTGACTTACCCACTAGAGTAGAAACCAAGAAGGGATCAGGGATCTTTTCAGGACCTATTTCAAAATTAACTTTAACTAGTGGGGTCACATAAGAGAAACTCGAACCAGGGTCTAACAACACATAAACGTCAAGATGAAAGACAGAAAGCATTCCAATAACAACATCTGGGGAGCTCTCCTGCTCCTAATGGAATGGTAAAGCATATAACTAATTTTGGCACTGACTATCATCGGTACTAAATGATGCACCCTGAGAAGGGATTGGGCGAGCTATGGGAGCTAGTGCACTAGTAGCCTGAGTTTGGGGATGAACATCCCTACTTTTTTGCTTAGAATATAGGCACTCCTTGATGCCATGGCCCAATAAACCACATCCAAAGAAACCTTTCTGACCCAACAAACACTCACCAGGATGATTCTTACAACATGTAGCACATGAAGGATAACTAGGCCTTCCATACATACTATTATAAAATCTGGACATAGAAGTCTTACCCACTGTTCTTGTTTGGTTCTGGGTACGGGGTCACTAGCTGAAGATGGCGCTATCAAAATCGGATGACTTTGAAACTACAAATGATTTCCTCCTGTAAATCTTGATTAACCATACTCAAATTACCCAGTTCTAGCCTTCTTATTTCCTCTATCTCTTCTCTTCAACTTTTCTACCTCAATATATTCGGCATGAGTTATAAATATAGCATGATCTATATATCAAATAAGCATGGCAGTTCTACACTTCTTGACTACCAATCCAAATAGCCTAGTAACAAACTTACTCATACTAGATTTAGTGTCAGTCATCAACTCAAGAGCATACTTAGATAACTGGTTGAACTTAAGACAGTACTCCTTCAATATCATTGAGCCCTACCTCAGGTTCATGAACTCCTCAATCTTGGCTTCCCGTAACTTACATAGAAAGAACCTATCTAAAAAAGCATCCTAACATACCTGCTAATTTTTGGGAGCTGCATTCTCACCCCTACCTGTCTTCCACATAACAACTTAATCATAAGAAACATCTTTAAACCTATAAGAAGCTAATTCCAAACTCTCTTCTTAAATAACATGCATAACTTAGGTGATCTTCTTCACCTCATAAAGATACAATTATGGGTCCTCACCTACCTTTGACCAAAAGAATTTAAGCAGATTCATCCTCATAAAGTCATGAAGTCTAGGTGTACCTAAATCACCCTCTTACTAATGTAAAACTATAGCCTGATTATTAGCATGAACATTAGCAGTCATAACTTGGGTTAACACCTAAAAGGCAGCTCAAAATTTGGCATGATAAATATTCTCATTTAGGAGATCAACAGGATAGGCTAGTTGGTTATTATTCCTATAGGCATTAGCTCTGCGAGGAGGCATATTCTGTCATGAAAGAGAATAAGTTAAAAGCAGATAGAGACAGCTATAAGCATGATGGATTATGAAAGAAAGAAATAATTTTCCTAAAATTTCTCATAGCCTCTTGGTCATAAATATGGCGTGCTTCACACCCATGATCAAGACTCTACGTAAAGCAACTTGTCTGACTTCCTAGGATTCTATAAAACTTAGATTTTGATACCAAGTTTGTAATGCCCCAAAACCTGGTCCTGAGATGCCACACGATACTCAAGATTACGAGTAGACTCAAGCTAACCATGTAAGCCTACTACTAGATCTATAACTCCCATTAAGGTAAACAAATCAAGCATAAATTCTTAATTATATCAAAACTGTCTGAGCTCAACTAAGCATATTGTCTGGATAACAAATGTAAAATGTATGAAAATAATAGCTAGTAGTTCAACAAGCCTCTACTACTAAGAAACTAAAGATCCATTGGGAAAAACCCCTAATTGACTCATACTTAACTGAAAGAAACTAATCAAATACTATAAAAGATGGAAATCTAGATGAATGGGCCCTCAAACCATGAGTACTTACTTAACTGAAAGAAACTAATCAAATACTCTAAAAGCTGGAAATCTAGATGAATGGGCCCTCAAACCATGAGTACTCACCAAACTGTCGGGATGTAGATAGAGATGCTTGAAATCACTCACGCTATTAAGACTAAGAACCTGAACCTACATTATGAGACAATGTTGCACATAGACGTATATGTGGATTAGTACTTTGAGGATATACTGAGTATATGGTGGTGAATGCACAGTAAGTCAATATCTTAATTTTATAAAATTTCATAGAATATTCTTGTTGTATGTAATAACTCATATGGATAGAATAACTAAAACCTGAAAATCATAAATCATGAATAATAAAATATACTGTGTAAATCTGGAGAGCCATCACATTTAAAGTTTACAAGCTAAATGGTTATCTGTCATTCTTTTCTGTTAAACTATAGGAAAAATACTTCTAAAACTATTCTGAAGATCTTTAGTGTTAGGGAAATTCTTTTAAAATCTTTTCAATTATTCTTTAGTATTAGGGAGGTTCTCTTAACCAACATAAACCATATGAGCTATCATGGAGTCCAACGTTTTGTTCTCCTAAGGGAAAACCTCAAGCTAGGGAGAAGTATCATACTCTTGCCTAAGTGATCACATCTGTAACTGTCATCCTTATAGAAATGGGAATACTGAATTTGTACCTATGTTGGCTCGTAGTTCTAAGAAAGTAGGATGCGCTAAACCCAAACTTTTCCGCTCGGTGCTAAATACTACTCCCTTTAATATATATGCTCATTCTATAGGAAAATCAACTTTAAAAAGTCATAATATTTCATACTAAAAGTTAACTGTGCATCTATTCATTCAAAACTAAATTTAATCTGTAAAGTGGATTCTTTGTCTTAGCTAAAGATCAAAAGATCAAAAGATCAAATCTTTATTCAAAGTATAAACATATCATGGAATACTTAAAAGCATAATCTTTCTTGAAATATCCATTATCAACTAGGGCTTAGTAACCAATGTTTCAAATTCAAGTCAAAACATCATAATGTTCATGCTTGATAATGTAAATATTCATAATTCAACTCAGAAATTAGAAAATATAGTTACACGCGTCAATTTACAAAAGTAGACATATAATTCAACATCCAAAGCACTTTAAATCTCAAAATATTCAATTAACAATAAATGGGTATGAACCCTAAATTGAAATTCATATAAAACCATATAAATTTGTAATTGAAACTAGTTTTGGGAACAAGGATGAAAGATTTATCCTTGTTCAAAACCCCATATACCTTAATTGATGAACTAGATGAAGAAGCTTGGTTTTGAGATCCTATTTGTGCTCTTAAAGGTTGATTCTTTGAATTCTTGAATTGGGAACTTTGAATTTTGAACTATTTTGGGAAAAGAATGGTGGAAATTTGGGGATTCTTGAAGTTGAATATTGAAGCCTAGGATTTTAAGTAAGAGCGATTTGATGAGCAATGAGCATATTTTTCTCAATATTATGATTAATCTTCTGTTTACACGATTTGGGGGCTTGATGAAAGACAAAATTATCCTTGGGATTTAAAATCCCGCATTTGGAGCATCGATTAAGGCCCCACCGCGATGCAGTGAGTGGGTCATTATGATACCAACTGCGATGCGGTGGAATTGCAGTGACCCTCTAGAAATTGAAAAATGCCAAGTTATCCTCCACCATGATGTGGTAGCCTCTTATCCATGATACTCACCATGACACTGCCTAATCGCGGTGAGCTACTATTTTGCCAATTCGAATATGATCCAATGCTTATCCAAAAATTCTGAATCTTACCTGAGACATGCTTTTTCACCCCTGAATGTAATTTAACTCAAAAATCATTGTCTCGGAGCCCGGAGGGTAAACTTAAAAATCTCTGATGTTTAAAAGGAGTCAAAATGACTAAGTCCCTCAACTCATAACTTTATTTTTCAGATTCAAGTGCTATAAGTACGTACTAAGGACTGGACTAAGCTAAAAATATTTAGGGTATTACAGCAAGAGTATAACACCTCTCCCCAATGTGAGGTGTTCCACTTAGGGGAATAAGGCATTGGACTCCATGATAGCTTACATGGTTTATGTTAGTTAAAAGAATGTCCCTAACAAAAAAAAAGAATAGCAAAAAAGATTTTAGAAATCAAGTGTAAAGGCTCACAGTTTTATTCAGATATTGTTTTACATAAGACATTAGCTATTAGATTTTATCTTTCAGTTTATGGATGATAAAGGTGAGTCCATTTTACACTTAGCCTGTATGATTTGAAAATAAACTTAACATAAATACAGCTTATTCCACTAGCATAAAGAGTAAAAGTATAGCTTTTATAACTAAGTGTTATGCCTCACAAGATTTATACAACATGCTTTATTTCTCATGATTTATGATTTTCAGCTTTCAGTTATTCAAGCAAATATGAGTCATTTACACTTAGTATGCATCATTTACAAGTTATATGAACATTGAGTAGCTGTTTTATTTATGCATTCACCCCCACATGCTCATTACATTCCAAAATTATTGATCCACATATACGTCTATGTGCTACATTGTTTAATAATGTAGGTACTAGTTCAGTTGTAGTCCATATATCAGAATCAGATAATTGCACATTTCAGTCAGCAAATGATGAGTCCTCCTACTTTAACGACTTTAGTTAGATTTTATTTCATGTACTTTACTTCCTTACTCATATGTATTGATTAGTGGCAGTTAGAGTTGCGTCCCAGCTACCTATAATCAATATTAGTATAGGCTTCATAGACAATAAGTGGAGTTGATGTATTTGATCTTAGTTTTATCAGAATGTAAGATTGTATTAGTATTTTATTTTCCCCAGATTTCATCTTGATTATGTTTCTGCATGGTAAACTCAGTTATTTTATACATATTTAAATAAGTTGCTTAACAATATGCCAGTTCATGGGTTAGCTTGAGATCACTTGTGGTCCTAAGCATCGTGTGATGTGCAAGGGGTAGTCTTAGGGCGTTACATACTCGACCAACATTTTTACATCATCACTAACTTTAGGTTCATTAATCATATTATAATCACCCTTAAGTAGTAACCCCCTGAGAGTACACCCTGGGCATCACACAGTACTTACAGTCCTGAGGGACCACAAGCTAACCCATGACTGATATCTGTTGTAAGAACTAAATAATAATACTAAAATAAATGCAGAATTAAGATAAATTTTCATAAGGTTCAAAATCTAGATACTTATAAATAATAACATCTCGTAGAAGCATCTAAAAACTAAACATTGTTTGAACTGGTTGAGTTTAAAAGCCTTTAGCTGAACTGTCTGAGTATCGAGTTGATGGGACAAGCATCTAACTAACTCCAACTACTAAACTACTGATAAACTAAAATACTAAAAATGAAAGAACATCCTTAATAGATGAGGACTCACTACTAAAGCTACGACTACTGACTAGATTTGCCTAAGCGCAGTCGATACTCAAGCGTCCAAACCTATTATATGAGACATCATATCGCAAAGAAAGAGTATGTCTCAGTACATGGAATGTACTAGCATACTAGATGAGGTAAGTCTGAATGCAAGGGTTTATATGCATGAACAGTAACTGACTGAATAATATAGAATAACTGAATATGAGAGTATATGGATAATTAAAACAACTGTAAATACTATGTCTTACTGTGCATATATGTATACTATAACTGAGCTATTCTAAAGCTAAGTACTGAGTTCTGATAATTGAATAATTTATATCTAAAGTTACTAATAACTGAATTATTGATGCTGAGTGACTGTGCCTGACAATCCTGATTCTGTAGAACTGAACTGAATTCTAAACTAAGACTAAAACTGAGACTGTGGGAGGTAAACATCTAACCGACATATACCAAATCTAAGCTGATAGGGGTCCAACCTGTTACCCCTGATGGAAGGGTGAAAATGCCGTACCATAGGTACTAACACTGGAAAACTAGGATGCCAAGCCTAACTAACGGATGACACCTAGGTGGAGCCAAGCCTAATCTAAAGGGTGATCCCTGGGAAGTAGTCAAGCCTAGTCTGATAGGTGACTCCTCATCATGCGCTGGCTACGCAGTTCTAGAGTACAAGGACTGCTACTAACAGCTCTACCTCTCAGATGGGAAATTCATCATCTTTTTACTCGCTCAATGCTAAATCCAACTGCCAACTAAAAGACACTGATTTGAGTATACGAAAATGGACTGGACTGATACTAAATTTTCTGAGATTTCTTGAGTTCTGTAACTAATTGATTTCTACTGAGTTCTATAGCTGATTGAATTCTACTAATCGTGACATGACTAATGTTATTCTGTAACTGACACTGGCTCAAGGTAAACAGCTAGATTGTTGGGTATAAAATACCCCCAGGACTTGATAGCATAAAAATAAAGACATAACATGATCATAAAGGCAGAACAATACTTTCTTGCTAACAATGCACTCATTTAGACATTTTGTCAAACACTTGATATACATAAACTTGTGCGTGAATGGGATAACATAATAACATGTCATTCTTTCACTAGTCAATTTACATAAGCATTTCACAAACACTTGTAGAGCATAAGCTTGTACATGATTGGGACCACATAATAACATGTCATGATTACACTATTTACTTCACATAGGAAATTTAGCAAAGACGTAGGCAACATGGATTATTTACATGATAATAGCCAACACATGAACATCACGATACATTAATCAATTTATAAATTCGAGGGTTTATCAAGATAATCACATATTCATCACACATGCTATTCAATTTTCATGAAACTTGCAATTAAATTATGGATTAAAACCCAACTAATATCATGAACATGAATTCAATCTAATTCAAACATGGAAATCATAACTCTGAGATCTTGTATGTTTAAAAAGGGTTCTTGGACTTCATGGGTGAAAGGAACCCATGAATAAACACCTAGCATACTTGAGAAGTAAAGTTCTTGAAGGTTCTTTGAGGATTTCTTAAGGATTCATCTTGATTCGTGATGCTAGGGTTTTTGGCTCTTGAGAGATAATGTTTTAAATCTTTAGAAAGATGGGGAAACTGTACGACTTTATCCGCTTAACTGCTAAACTGAATTTCTAGTTTTACGGAATAACTCATTATGAAAACTTATACTCAACTGGGGCATTTCTTAAAACTTTTTCTATAATGTTCTACTAAATTTAGAGAGCAAGGAGATCTTGGCATGGTCTAAATAAGACATCTGAATAAGAATCCACAGTATAGCAAAAATTGTGTAATACGGGCACTAATAACTCTACCTACTGAGGTCTGAGCTGGACTGAATTCTCCCACTATGTTCAAGCCTACTCAAATCTGCGAAATGCATTTAGCCACTTATACATCAACAGGACATTCAATTCTATCTTCATAACTATAGACTCATGTAAAACTAGCATGTAACAATCTTTTTTAACATGAAACATCTACTCTCTCCCTTCTACACAACTTCTTAGCACTATATTATTTAATAAGGAGAGTTCACTGAAGGTTAAACATGAGAACCTAAAGTATGAATAGACACTATACTGAACTTGACACTTAACTGAGGCTTGGGGAATAGAATATCAACCTCGTGGATTTATCAAGAGATCTAGACTAAGGATATATTTGACATAAATCAAAATTTAACTGATCATTAGAAGTATAGCATAAGTCATGGAAACTGAGCACACTATAAGGCATGAGTACATAAGTCATGAGCTGCATGACCTGAGTTTTGAGTTTCGGTACTCATGGAACATGATTCTTAATACTGAGGAAACTAGAAATCCTTATACTAGAGACTGTAAACGTACATAATTTTTGATAATGTTTCCAAATAGGAACTATGATCATAGAGTTGACATGTAAGGCATGAGTTGATATCGTGATATCTAAAGTGCAAAACTTTGCACTAAGGTAAGAATCGGCTGGGCATTCTTGGTTAAAATCTGAAAATCTAACTTGGTTACTTGTTCTTTCATCTCCCCCTTAGCTTAAAGCCGTTATACTAAGTCTTTGAACCCCTTAATAAACTCAAAATCAACCTGAGACCACTTTACTCTAGAGTCTAAGATATGACATTTCTCATAAACACTAAACTCATTCTGAAGGACTACTCCTGATAATGTAAGGTCCACTACTAGTACTTTCTTCTAATACATGATTCTTAGCTTTCTATTGCCCCAACAATCAGCATATAGTAACCTCAACGTTGACTAACTTAGAATTCTCAACTTCTGTTTCTACTAGTTTAATCTAGAGATTCAAACATAAATCAACTGAAACTGAGGTACTACCCCTTCATTTAAGGACTGGTTCTTCAAGAAACTGAAATGGAACGACTCTATTACTAAAATTAACTGAAGGAATTTTCTAAAATACAATAACTGTACAATTCCATTGAGGTAAGCACTAAGAAAGGTTCTGTTAAGATTTCTAGTTTGACTTTAAAGTTGACCTCTATGCAAGAAGTTACAAAAGATAGAGAAGCTCCTGAATCTAATAAGCCATAAATATGTAAATAGAAGATCTATAATGTACCAGTGACCATGTCAGGAGAAATTTCCTGATCTTCTCTAGACTGAAGGGCATAAATCCTATTTGGACATTGCCCACTGATGGCACTGGAAGTGGAAGCTTGTTGGTTCGGGCGACTGGACTGAGCTGAATGATGGTTGGACTGCCCGTGCTGGCTCAAATTTTTTCCCCTCTGAACCATTACTCTACACTCCCGCATACTGTGGCCTGGCTTACCTCATCTAAAACATATGTCACTGC
>NW_025855159.1:78677-131374 GCF_002878395.1 Capsicum annuum
CATGTCTCTATTAAGCATAGCAGATCTACACTCTTTCATAACATAACCAAATACACCAGCCAAGAACTTACTCATACTAGTTCTAGAATCAGCCATCATACCAGGAGCATATTTAGACAACTGGTTAAACTTATGGAAATACTCCTTAACTGTCATGGAGCCCTGTCTCCACTTCATGAATTCTTCTAGCTTCACTTCCCTCGGCTTAGGGGGAAAGTACCTATCTAAGAAGGCATCTTGGAATAATTTCCAAATCACGAGAGCATCATTCTCCTCTTTACTTTTCTGCCACGTCTTTACCCAATCATAAGCAACATCTTTCATTCGATAGGCAGCCAATTCAACACTTATCTCCTTAGTCACATGCATAATCTAAGTGATCTTTCTCACTTTATCTAAATACATTTATGGGTCTTTACCTACTTTCGACCAATAGAACTCAGGTGGATTCATTCGCATAAAGTCATGAACCCGAGCTGCAGCAGAATTATTCCCTTGTAGAGGTGGAACAGTAACCTAGGTGTTGGATTGAGCATTGGCGGTGACTGCCTAGACTAGCACTTGGAAAGCTACCCAAAATTCAGTGTGAGACACCATCTAACCTAAAGGATCAACGGGTTGAAATCGTTCATTATTTCAACAAGCTCTACGAGGAGGCAATTTCTGTCATAAGAAAGTATGAATTAACAGCAGACAGAAACATTCATAGGAACGATAGACTCTTGAAAGAAAGAAACAACTTTTCCTAATATGTCCCGTAGCCTCTTGCTCATAAATGTGGCATGCTACACACCAATGATCAAGACTCTACGCAACGCGACTTGTCAGACTCCCTAGGACACCTTGAACCTTAGGCTCTGATACCAAGCACGGTGCTTAAGGTCACACGTGGCCTCAAGATAACCCTCTAAGCATATCATCACTTTTAGAACTCACTATAACGCAAATCATGATAAGATAAAGAGGAATAACCATGTCCTGAACACACTAAGATACAAACTAATATTGTCCTCTGCAATTAAAATACTGTAGTTCTATATATACTGGTACTCTGGTCTAACAAATCCTCTACTACATAGAATTAGGGAGCCATTGGGACAGATCCTCAACTGACTTGTACTAAATTGAAAGAAAATATCTATCAATAAACAAGACAAAATGAGAGATACAGGTCCTTGAACCATAAGGACTCACCGACTTCAAGAATATAGATGAGGGTACTCAGAGATCACTGTCGTTGGTGAGACTGAGCACTTGAACCTATATTCAGAGGAAATATCGAATGCAAAAGAGTATGGGAGTCAGTACTTGGGAATGTACTGAGTATGTGAGGGTGGATGCAACATTTTGAATAATATCATAAATATATAAGTAAATCATGCATGCTGACAATAACAACTCTCTTCGCTTGAATTATCTAAAACATTATTTTCGGAAGTCATCAGTAATAACATATTCTTCATAGATCTCGTAAATCATTTAACTCAACTCAAACTCTTTGAATCATGACTTAGAGTGACTCGGTAACTCATAGTACTTAGATCATTATGGACGTGGGAGTTTCTTGTAACTGACATAACTACACCATGTGAGCCGCATGGAGTCCAACATTTTGCCCTCCTAAGGAGAGAACCCCACATTGGCGGGAGTCGTACTCTTGCCAGGGAGTACAACCTCAATTTCACAATCACAGTCCCACACTCGGCCTTTAGCCCATAATTATCAACATCAATCCTATGGTGGCACGTAGTTTTGGGAAAATACCAAATTTCCAGCTCGATGCTAAATACTCCTCCCAGGCTCAGCTCAAAATGCGTTAGGAAATCCACCTTAATCAATATCAACTCATGGGTCTATTACAAAGACCAAAACATAGATATATATATATATATATATATATATATATTTCATCTGTAAATCATAAACACCTTGTGGATTCCTAACTCGACTCAACTCAGCATAATCTTTCTCAACATCAAGTACATTTGCTTTTCGAATCATTTTCAAATATCAAAAGCTTCAAGAAAACATTTGTCTTAAATCGCTTAGAAATCATCAATACGTAATGACAATATACAACTCATGGAATAAATTCTCAATTTAAGAAACATAATGGTGAAATAACCATAAATATCAAGCTTATTCAACTCAAGTATCATAAATCATTCATAAAGAAATTTGGGTTGTAAATCAATAATAGAAAGTAAATCTTTAGGCACAAGAACGAAAGAAGTGTTCTTGTTCAAACCCCACATACCTTAGATTTTGATTTTGAAGATATAGAAACTTGCTTGAAACTTCTTTCTCACACTTTTAGACCAAGACCTTGCTGCCTTTGACTTGAGGAACTTAGTTCTTGAACAACTTGAATAAATTTATGAGAGATTTCTTGAATTTCTTGGAGATGATTTGATTTTTGGATTTGGAAGAAACCCTAGGTTTCTAGAGAATTCTTGAAAGAAATTTGGAGAGAAATGGAGAGAAATGATCTTTTCTTCTCTACATAGATATATATATATAAGGCCACAAGGAGAGGAAATAACCAAGATTCCCCTTTGAAAAAAAGTTGAAATTTGCTAATCGGGGCCTGTGATGGTCGACCTAACGGTCCGTCAGAGGGACTGATGGTCCACCAAGTCGTTCATTACTCGAACACCAAAACTGGAATGTTTTGCCTCGATGTGATGGTTGACCTAACGGTCCGACAGAAAAGTAATGGTCCACCAAGTCATCTGTCACTTGAGGGCCAGAAATGAGACATTCTGTCTCGGTCTGATGGACACCTTGATGGACCGTCAACTTTGTGACTGTCCACCACTTTGACCGTCACACGACATCCCTAAAGGGAAGCTATTGCCTTGGCTTGACGGGACACTTGACGGTCCATCAAGGACCAGACGGTCCACCAGATCGACCGTCAAACCTGGGCGATCCAATAGCATTCAGTAAAACGGCCATAACTCACTCATCCGATGTCCGATTGCGACGAAAGTAGTATCAACGGAAAGCTTATTTAATGCGCTACATGACAAAAAGTGGAAATTAGAGAAATACAACATGGTTTAAACATTAATCACTTTAGAAGTCATACATATCCACTCAAAAGACGGATTTAGGCTTAGGAAACGATCGGGGTATTACAAATACCTTGATGAAAAGGCAAAGAAACAATTACAATTCAAAGCCCTACAGGTTTGAAACTAATAACTAATGTTTTCTTTGTTCTTGATCTTGATCAAAATCTCTTAAATGTTGGGCAGCTACTTGAAAATAGGTTCAAAGTAGTTTTTAAAGAAAAAACATGTGTCATTAAGGATTCTGATAATAAGGAGATATTCAATATAAAGATAAGAGGAAGGAGTTTCTCCTTGAATCTATTGGACGAGGAGCAATCAACAATTGTCACGTTGGAAAATGATTCCGAGTTATGTCACAAGAGACTGGGACATTATCATCATGATGCCATACTCTTCATGAAAGAAACTCTACTAATATAAGGTCTCCTGAGCCTTGAGGAAAATCTGCCTGCTTATGAAGCTTGTCGGTAGAGGAAGCAAACAAGGCTTCCTTTTTAGAATTTATCATGGAGGCCAAAGAATAAGCTGCAAATTGTTCAAACGGATGTCAGAGGACCTCAAAAAATACCATTTTTAAATGGAACTACTTTAGCTGTGAATCAAGCTCTTTGGATTCAAAAGCTGTTGGTAGATTTGTACATACAACAAAAGAAGAGTACTGAAATCCTTGTGAATAATGAAGCTGCAATTTCAATTGCAAATAATCCTATTTCTCATGAAAAGACAAAACATTTCAAGATCGAGCTTTATTTCTTGAGGGATGTGCAAAAGAATGGAGACATAATCATGATGCACCACAACACTGTTTTTCAAAATGCTGACATTTTAGCTAAGTCTCTGCCTAGAGAAAGATTCAAGTTTCTCACAGATAGACTTGGTGTTACAGCTCTTGAGTCAAGGAGAAGTGTTAAGATTAGCGCCTCAAGAGCTGCAGATTAGCTGTACTAGCTGCTGAAATTTAGCTTACAGCGTTAAATATTGGATTAAGTTTAGGTAAATAAGGCTGCAATTATGCAGATTCTAATTTTATAACAGTTGCTGATCTTTAGGCAATAATATTAGAGATATAATAGCTTATTTTACTCCTTTAATTAAGCTTTTTTAGTTATGGTTTAAAGTATAAATATGGCAGTGATCATTTCAATAAGCAATGAAATAAAACAAAGCTTTTCTGCTCTCTCTTCTTAGTTCAACATCTACTTTTTTTCTTTATACAGATTAAGTTCTGTTCTTTCTTTCCAATAGGATAAAACACTAAATTCTATGAGATCTTGAAGGTTCCCTAAGCTTGTAGGAATTCTGAAATTCAACCTGTTGGAAGCTAAATAAAGTTTCCTCCAACTGGTAATATTCCCTAAACACGGGGGCACAGAACCAGAAAACAAATTTTCTGACAAGTCTAATGCTCCAAGATTCTTTAAATTACAGATAACATTTGGTATGGTTCTTTCTATATTGTTACCTTGGAGGTAAAGTTCTTGAAGGTTAAGAATTCCTTTTATAGTATTTGGAATATATCCAGTCAACTCATTGTGAAACAGACTCATCTTTATCACTTCAGTTAGGTTACCAATTTCTTAAGGAATGACACCCTTCAGTTCACAACCGTGTCCTCCAAGAATTTACAGAGTGTTAGTGAAATTTACAACAGATCTTGGAATGGCACCATCCAATGGGTTCTCATCAAATATAAGTAATCTTAGTTTCCTACAGTTTGTCAGAGAATTCAGGAAGCTCAATGTCGAATCACTGAAAATATTATTCTTCTGCAAGGCCAAATATCAAGGTATTCTAAGTTACCAAGTGATTAAGGAATTGAACCTGTGAAACTGTTGTATGAGAGATCAAGTAATCTAAGTCTTTATGAATTTGAGATTATAGCAGATATAAAACCACTCAGATTATTATCTGCACAAAGAAAGTATTCAAGACTGGGCAATCCACAGCTTAAATCAGGTAGGGGACTTGAAAGGCTGTTTTCATAAAGTGTCATGATTCGAACTAGGGCCTGGCCACGACGGACATCCCGAACCATGAAGACCCAGAATTCCCTTCTCTATATAGTAAGCATGCATAACATTCATATAAATAAAGAAGATATAGAAACATTATCTTCTATGTAAACATGGTTAATTCTGAAATCAACATAAGTATAGAAACTGTAAATCAACTATATCTAAATAACATCTGACTCAATCTGCGAAATCTCTACTATATGAAAATCTGACAACTGTCTAAAAATGGGAAAATGCCCCCAGTAGACCAAAACGGTAATGAGTGACATAATCTGAAAAGACAGGCCTTCTGGAATAGAGAAGGATCACCACCGCATAATCTAATCAGTTGTCTGAATTCTGTACTGCTTATCTGGACCACTAGACTGAACTTCAGAACCTGGAGAAAGGAGGGGGAGTCAATACATATGTACTGGTACGCAGAGAAAATCCAAAATAACAATTTATATTCAATATATGTGAAAGCAATGTAAAACAGTTTTCACAAACGTATAACATAGTTAGAAATCACATGGGCATTTTAAAAGACTACGTAAAAACCATCACAGCTCTGAGAAATCTAAATTACTTATGCGTTAGGTGGTATACCCTGCATCTCTAAAAAAATCCATAGGCTATATGGAAACTGTCATTAACTCGACAGCAAAGCCCCCAACCCAAGTGTGCCGCAAGGGTCGGACTCTCTGAATCAACTAGTCCACATAGCCATCACCAGCGTACAATAATAATCTACCCGTATTGGCAAATACAGTTTCAGGCTAAGAGTTGCTTGAACTTGTGCCTTCTTCGATTAACCACCTAACCCTCTTTAAGCCCCTTTTTAAAACTCTATCACAACATGCAGTCTCTGAAAACATACTCTGAAAACATGCTCTAAAAATATTCTCCGAAAACATAATCTGTTATGGCATAAATACATATAGTATCATCATACCATTGACTTGCAAGTCACATCTCTATGACATTATTAGTCTATCATAAATCTCTTTTTTCAAAACACAAGTCTTGGGACCACCATTTCAATAATTCAATTCAAGAAACTCTTTCTCAAACCTCATGTAAACACATGCAAGGAACTCATCTTTATCAAGCATTTCAATAGTACAATATAAGGTGGTCATGTCAACGTTCTCAATTCACATGCAATTCTTTCTTTTAAATACAAGAACACATTTATATCAAGAACCACCCTCTCAACAATTTCAAATCATGATCAAATGCTATAATATTGCGAAAACATCTTTCAAATCATGAAACTATAATCATTAATTCAATACACGAGAGAGAGTTCATAATTTATGCTCTCAAACAATCTTAAATCTCAAATTCCATACATATACATATACATGTAAATCAATTTAGGGGATGGACCACAAGGTCAAAACAATAATAACATTGAAACTTTTGAAATACATAATCAATAATATAGTTTTCAAAGCCCCCATGAAATACGTGTATCAAAACCTTAAAATAATGTTCTAATGGTTTTAAGCCCATGTAGTTTTTAGGATAAACCCCACGTACCTTAAATTGGGACTCTTGAACGAACTCGAGCTTTAGGGATGTTATTCGAACAATTGATGGGTGCATATTGTATCCCTCACAATGGGAATTCCGAATCTTAAAGAATTATGGAAAACCCACAGTTAAATCTTGAGTTACTTAAGTTTTTAGTTTGAAACCCTTTGGAATGTTCTTGAAGAAAATTGAGAGAAAACCATATATTTTGGGTGAAATAAGGCTCAATCTCGTGTTATAGACTATTTATAAGGTAGGGAAAATGACCAAAATACTCCTAAGTGCTCGAGGGTTAAATGCTGAAAACTGGGCACTCACCAGACTTGCAAGGCTATGCCTGGCAATAGTGGTGAAGTTTCCCGGGCGACGCCTAGAAATATCGGTGCTCTAACCTGGGCGATGCGGGATTATCGCCCTGAGCTACTGTTTTGGAAACCTAAACATGCCCTTATGCTATCCGAAATATTTTGAAACTTACCCGGGATGTACTACGACCTTGCCCCATCACAACGCAACTTGAAAATCCAAAAATGAAGGTCAGGAAGGTCGTCAAATAAATCTCCGAAGTTCGGAGGCTTAAAATAAGACTAAGTCTCTTTGACACTTAGAAAAATTTTCAAGTTTTCAACTCTATAAGCATGATACTAGGTGATAACATATGGAGGATTTCTCGCGGGAGTGTTACAGTGACGGTTTGATTTCTAGTTCGAAAATACGGGGTGTTACATTATCTCCCCCTTGGGATCATTCATCCCCGAATGATGGGTAAGAGCTTGTTGATGCTTAAAGGTATAGAATAACGCGGACATTATGTGTCCTCTAAGGAAGATATATCCGATCTGAAATATTTAAACTTCTATCTTGAAATAGAAGTCTGAACTGACTTGACTTTACTAGCTTCAAGAAGCTGATTCATGCTGAGAGTTTAGTAAGTGTTCATGATCCAATTATACATATTGAATTGAGAAGTGATAACTTATGAAAGTACGAATCATGAGACAACCAAACTTAGGTTGCACAAGGGCATTACACTGTCTGAGATAAAATACTTAGAAACTTTGAGATTATTCGCTGAAATTTTATGCACGGGCCATGACCAAATAGATGAATCTGAAACATGATGCTTGGAATAAACTGAATTCACAATTTACATGGATGGAATAAATTATATCCTGAGATGGTCCTACGCATAAGACTTTGGATAGTAGGACTGCGTGAAAAGGTGGAAAACCACAGTAACTGATTAGCCTGACTGTCAAACTGAATTACTGGCTATACAGACTGAATTACGCTAGACACTTATACTTAACTGGAGTATCTCGTCAACACCCTTTCTAAAGAAGTTCTAGTAGCCTTAGAAATCAAGGGATCTTGGCTATAAGTTACACAAGACATCCAACTAGGGAATCACAACAATGACATTACTCTTTAACCCTGAATATAGACATATAACTCATAAACTAGGATAGAATTACCACACCTTAAGCAAAGAAACTTCTTACTTTCAGGTTAGCCACACTTCTAAAATATTCTCTCAACTATACTTTTCCCCTTAAATATCATGCTCATTGATTCCACTTATTTTCCTCACATAGGCGTTGATATCTCCATCTATTAATGTCTAAACTAAACTAAATCCTCTCACTGTCTTTAAGCCTAACTCAAACCACAAGACGCACCACATAATATTATAGAACTAGTCTGAATTATAAATTCAGTATACCCTATATTTCACAATTCCTCATCTTATGCATAATTCTTATTGCCACTCCCACAATCACCTTCAACTTCAGATTAGACATTCACAAACACTCAAAGCACCCATCCGTACGTATACAAACATGACATTCCATCCTATATTCTTACCCACATAGGCACTTCTAAACAAAAACTCGTAAAGCACCTTCCTCATACTATTTATTACTTCTATCCATAACAACTTCCCTGCACTATTCAGATGATACATATAAAATATGCTCAACTAACCAAGCCATACACGAAGCTTCACCTCAAAGTTCTTTCAAACTTATAGACTTGGACTCAATCTTACTCCACAATTACTGCCTTATCTCAAATAAGCACACAACCATCTTTCATCAACACTAAATATTAAATATTTACTCTCTCCCATCTAGACAATTGTTCATCAATACTATCTCGACCTAAGGGAAAGGTCACTGAAAAGTTGAAATATCAGATCCGGAACATAAGGGGAGTACTAAGCATAAATTGATACCCTTCCGAGGCGTGAGGAATAGAGCACTCACGGCATAGACTCATTAAAGAGATCTAATCTGAGGACGTACCTAATATAAAATCTGAATTTTTTTCACTGATCGTTAAGAGTATCACATGTTTACAAGAGTCATGGACTGCATGACCTGAATTTTGGAATTCATAACTTACGGAAGGTGATTCTGACTGTTGCACCAACTGGGAACTCATCATACAAGGAGCTAGGAGAGTACATGATTCCCTATCATATTCATGAATACGAACTATGATCATGGAGCTGAAACATAAAGCATGAGTATGAATTGGAAAATTGGAGCAAACTGCTAAAATAAGAATAGATTGAGCATCACTCTTCTCACGGCCATTCCACCACTTACTGGTATAATAATTAGAATTTAAACGCTTGACTTGGTTACTCATTCTATCATCTCCCCCTTAGATTTAAGCCATCACTCTAAGTCGGTGAACCACTGTGTACACACTGGTATAAACTGAAATCACTCTACTCTAGATTCTGGGATATACAATACCCATAAAACAAAACTTACTTTGAAAGATGGTATCTTCGTGTATAACACCCAATACTAATATCTCCTTCTTAGATTCAACCCTTAGGCTTCTATAGCCCCAAAAGTCATCGTATAACAACTTTAACATTCACTAACTTAGATTCTAACACTAAACATGGATATCATCAACGTCCAACACATCATACTTCTTCTGCCATAGTCTATCGGTATTACATCTCAAAACTTATATCTCTCCTCTAAGCCATGAGAATTAAAATCATACTTTAAAAGGATCAATATCCTTAATCATAACTCCATAACTTAGCTATCACGAACATCACATATTATTTAACTAGTCTTTCTCCACCTAGCAACTCAATGGTACTACTAATCCCCACAGCATGCAATGATCCTCAAAAATAATACAGCCCCATAGCACCTTGGGCGTACTTCTACATCATACTTACAACACCAGACTTGATTTTGAATCAAATAAACTTAAGCTCTTGTATACACTGTTCAAGCCTACTAGGTCATTTTCACACAACTAACATCTAACACATTATTCATTTACCCACCTTGATCACCATCTACTATTCCAACTTAGTGTCTAGTTCTAGCAACGAAGAACCACAACTTCACATAATATTCTTACATGCCAAACACCTAAAAACATTAGTCCACCAAAACTTCATAACAGTAAGGATCAATCACAATCCTATGATCTATCTTATTTAAAACCCATTAACACATCCTCCTTCTACACAACATTACTATCTACCCTTTATACAGCTAAAATTAGGACAAAGCTCTATAAGTCTCAATTAAACTCCCTTTTACAATCTCAGGGGCATCTAATTTGACAACACTCTTCCACCAAGTACCTTCATCAATAAACTATACCTTTATTGCTCACAACAAACACCGTCAACAACTCTTTTCATACTTCAAGCAAACAATAATTCACCTTAACTAATAACTCCTTCTCTACCTTCTACTAAAATAATACATAGGAATGTATCACTCCAATACTAACTCACCCTTATGCAAAAAGATTCGGCTATACATAAATTCAATAAATCGCCCTTACCACTTTTCTTACTCTTACGCCTCTAAACCCTAAATTCCAACCAACACAATAACAACAAGATGAACAACAAGTTGCTAGTAAATCAAAATAGGCCTCACACGGCTTCACTAAACTTTAATTTTTGCATTTTGAATAAGAAAAGGAGATGAATGACAAGGAAACTATGCTAGTGAATTGAAAGAGCCCCATACGGTTTTACTAGACTTTGATATTTTAAAAAAAAAACCATGATAAAAAGACTGCATATCATAAGAGATAGAAAATTGACACACGATGTTCAATGATCTAAGAATACATATCTTACTCTATATAAATAAAAATCTGAGTCAAACACCTCCCCCGCAGACTACCATACAATCCACACATGCTACTAGCTGTCAATTAGTCTACCACTATAGAGAGGTAAATCATCCTCAAACATTGGTTATTCAATTAAAATATTTATTTACACAAAAGTCGCCCTCACTCTGACTTCTAATTCTGTGACTTCATATCACTAGCTTCTTGGTCTAATCTCACTACCAATTGGTCATGACACCGACACTTTAACTTGTACTACTATTCGGGTGGAAATGCAGTTCCAACATTCTTCTACACATTATTCTCTCTGTAGTATGACATCTGTAACATAAATTTTGAAAAGGACCAAATACTCTTAATACTGCAAGCTGAAAAGCACGATTTCATTAAGATCAAGGTTCATACCAGAACCAATACACTCTGAAGCACTAAAGGACTCTTCCCACATCCTTGCAAAACTCTTATATGATTCAATCAGAAAGAACCATACCATTTAGACTCTAAACTTCTATACTTGAATCAGCCCAATAATGAGACATGTCTGAGAACATCAGAGTAAGAAAAGAACAGGGGTGACTGTTACTTTCGTATAGGCAACACCATAACACGAATTAGAGTATGAAAGAAGAACATTCCTAAATGCCTAGTAGCCTCTTTCTTATAAGTGTGGTGCGCTACACACCCATAAACAAGACTCTACCCGAAGTGACTTCGCAAACACCATGAGACCATCAACCGTGCTCTGATACCAAGTTTGTCATGACCCAAACTAGAGCCCAGCGTAAATTAACTACATCTAAATAACATCAGACTCAATTTGCGAAATCTCTACTACATGAAAATCTAACAACTGTCTGAAACTGGGACAAGGCCCTCAGTAGACCAAAATGATAATGAGTGACATAATCTGAAAATACAGGTCTTCTGAAATAGAGAAGGTTCACCACTGCATAATCTGATTAGCTGTGAATTATCTACTGCTCATCTGGAGCCCTAGAATGAACCTCAGAACCTGGAGGAAGGAGGGGGGTCAATACATATGTACTGGTACGCAGAGGAAATCCAAACTAACAATTTATATTCAATATCTATGAGAGCAATGTAAAATAGTTTTCACAAATGTATAACATAGTAAGAAATCACATGGGCATTTTAAAAGACTCTGTAAAAATCATCACGACTCTGAGAAATCTAAATTACTTCTGTGTTAGGTGGTATACCCTGCATCTCTAAAAAGATCCATAGGCTATATGGAAACTGTCATTAACTCGACAGCAAAGCCCCCAACCCAAGTGTGCCGCAAGGGTCGGACTCTCTGAATCAACTAGTCCACATGGCCATCACCAGCGTACAATAATAATCTACCCGTATCGGTAAATACGTTTTCAGGCTAAGAGTTGCTTGAACTCGCGCCTTCTTCGGGTAACCACCTAACCTTCTTTAAGCTCCTTTTTAAAACTCTATCAAAACATGAAGTCTTTGAAAACATACTCTGAAAACATGCTCTGAAAATATTCTCCGAAAACATAATCTGTTATGGCATAAATACATATGGTATCTTCGTACCATTGACTTGCAAGTCACATCTCTGCGACATTATTAGTCTATTATAAATCTCTGTTTTTAAAACACAAGTCTTGGGACCACCATTTCAATAATTCAATTCAAGAAACTCTTTCTCAAACCTCATGTAAACACATGCAAGGAACTCATCTTTGTCAAGCATTTCAATAGAACAGTACAAGGTGGTCATGCCAAAGTTCTCAATTCACATGCAATTCTTTCTTTTAAACACAAGAACATATTTCTATCAAGAACCACCCTCACAAAAAATTCAAATCATGATCAAATACTATAATATTGCAAAAACATCTTTCAAATCATGAAACCATAATTTTTAATTCGATACACGAGAGGGAGTTCATAATTTATGCTCTCAAACAATCTTAAATCTCAAATTCCATACATATACGTATACATGTAAATCAATTTAGGGGATAGGACCACAAGGTCAAAACAATAATAACATTGAAACTTTCGAAATACATAATCAATAATATAGTTTTCAAAACGCCCATAAAATACGTGCATCAAAACCTTAAAATCATGCTCTAATGGTTTTAAGCCCATGTAGTTTTTAGGATAAATCCCACGTACCTTAAATTTGGACCCTTGAATGAACTCGACCTTTAGGGATGCTATTCGAACAATTGATGGGTGCATATTATAGCCCTCACAATAGGGACTCCGAATCTTGAAGAATTATGAAAAACCCACAGTTAAATCTTGAATTACTTGGATTTTTAGTTCGAAACCCTTATGAATGTTCTTGAACAAAATTGAGGGAAAACCATATGTTTTGGGTGAAATGAGGTTCAATCCTATGTTATAGACTATTTATAAGGTAGGGAAAATGAAAAAAATACCGCTAAATGCTCGGGGGTTGAATGCTGAAAACTGGGCACACACCGGACTTGCAAGGCTATGCCTAGCAATAGCGGTGGAGTTTCCCGGGCAACGCCTGGCAATAAAGGTGGAGTTTCCCGGGCGAAGCCTGGCAATATCGGTGCTCTAACCTGGGCGACGCGGGCTTATTGCCCTGAGCTACTATTTTGGAAACCCAAACATGCCCTTACTCTATCCGAAAATTTCGAAACTTACCCGGGATGTACTACGACATACCCCATCACAGCGCAACTTGAAAATTCAAAAACGAAGGTCGGTAAGGTCGTCAAATAAATCTCCAAAGTTCGGAGGCTTAAAATGAGACTAAGTCTCTTTGACACTTCGAAAAATTTTCAAGTTTTCAACTCTATAAGCATGCTACTAGGTGATAACATATGGAGGATTTCTTGCGGGGGTGTTACAACGACGGTTTGATTTCTAGTTCGAAAATGCGGGGTGTTACATAAAGTCCTAGGAACTGCAGTGCTTACATATTGAAAATGCTTCCAGGAACAGAACCAGTAAACTCGCTTTGGGGTAATGACAGTGTCGCTAGTTTCTTAAGATTACCTAGCTTCCATGCTATTTCTCTCAATTTGGCCCAAGAGAAAAAAGAACGCAAGAATCAGGTTTCTTTCAAGGAAATATCATACTTGTTGGTCTTCTTAAAAAAGATGGGCAACAAAAATGAGTTAAAATGACTCTGAATGGATTGAAATGACTTTCTATCCGCTTTTCTATCCCTCTAAACCAGCTATTCTATCCTTCCAAATATGTTTGATTACAATATTAAATCTATATAATTACACACATATACAACACAATACTATGACATAAATATATACACTATTCTATATTATTTCATCCATTAAATCAAGATGTGTAATCTGTCCAACATGCTATCAGGTCCATGGTGAACCTACTATCAAATTTAATATGGATGAGGTTGTTGAATCCAAAAGAGAAGAAGGTTTACACCAGGCAATAGATATCAAATTCTCCTATGGTCATCCTGATTTGAATGACATTCACAGCTTAATACCCAAGCAACTTGGCATCAAAGGCAACTGCTTGGTAGGTTGGCTTGCCCATAGACACTTCTTAATCAAATTCGATCAATTTGAGGTTTTTGTAGTAGCACTTTCTATGCATTTACGTTATTTACAATTTAAGGGTGAAGAAATCTTATATAGGATGTTTCCATGGTCACAATGATTCAACCCTAAGGAAGAAAACTCTACAGCTTTTGCATGGATTTCTTTTCCAAGCCTACCAGCTAGAATGTTTGCAGGAAAAGCTTTATTATCCATCACCTCAGCAGTTGGAAAACTTTTAGCAATTAAAAAGGAGACACAGATTAGATCGAGACCTGGTACGGCTAGAGTAAAAGTTTTGGTTGATCTTCTTGACAAGCATGCAAAAAGAAGTAAGTTATTTTATTTAGATGAGAAAACTGGGTAAGTATTGGACCAATATCAAAAAGTTGTGTAGATGCTCTTCCTTTGTACTGTATGGTTTGCAAACATCAAGGATATGAGATGAGTTTTTGCCATCTTAAATCCAAATCTGATGTTCAAGAAGGCCTTGTACAGCCTTCTGTTGAGTCAAACAATGTTGAGCAACTGAAAGGGGATGCAAGAGCATATTTGAATGCAAAGAGGGCTGGAAACAAAAATGATGAAGTATCTTCAACAAAGGAAGTAGCTTCAACTAATTCTAATGATGGCAAGGTTGTGGGAATGCTACAGTTGAAGTTCATAATAATGACACTAATTTGATAGATGCGTCGAATGTTGAATTGGCGCAGCAACTCCCTCAAAACAGAGGTGTTACAGCGTTAAAACCAGTTGCTGGTATATTGCCAGTGGTAAAAGATGCATGATAGACTAAGTTGTGCAGACTCTTCACTTTCGATGCCACGCCCGTGTCGGATTCTCCAAATATTTACTACTTTTGGAGAATCCGGCATGCACCCGCTGACATTTTTGAAGTGTCCGAGCAACATAGTTGATATCTGATTGGGGGGGCAGAAACTATTTGCTACAGATGATGGTGAAGTTGCTGAAAATTCTGAGTTGTGTAAGGCCAATTTAGTTGGACAGGGCAATGATGAACAATTGCGGCTAAACAAATGATAAACATACTGATTTGCAAGCTGAAAAGTGCAGCAACAAAGAAGATAATGCAGCTGGAAATTGGACTTTGGCTGCTCACAAAAATTCAGCTGGTAGTCGTATACGTTCCCCAACTAGTCAAAGTAATTCTCTAAGTCATGAAAAGGATGAGTCTGGAAATTATCAGTTGTGCATCGATCCTAATTTAATTTTACCAACTCGGAATGTTTTTGAACCACTGTCGGCAACTGGAAAAAGGCAGCTGGACCATTGTATGGAGATGGATTGTTAATAATGCTGCCCATAGTAGTCAAGTGATACAATTTGAGCAGTCATATGCCAAGATAAATTGTGGAACTTTGAATCCTATTACTAAACAACCTCTTGTGTTACCGAACACTTCACAACAAGAAGTACCTTCACAAACACACGAGTTTAGTAATTCATTGCCCACAAAAGAAGTTGGTATAAGTAGGCTTAAAGAAGAAAACCAGCAAGATTTTCAGGGGCCTTCTCAAAGAACCTTGTCTATGTTATCCATAGATGCAAAAAATTCAACTTCAATGGAGATGAGCCAGGAGCAATCTGGGGAACTAAATAATGACTTAGTTCAGGTAATTGATGAGGTTTCGCCCAAGTCCAAGACATGGGCAGAACAGGTTGAAGATGAAAAATATCAAAATAAGGGTAGCGGAAGAGAAAATTTACAGGAGAATTTGCTTACAAATTTCGGGCAGTAATCTCAACCATAATGCACCAATTTTTTCCCTAAGAGCAGTGAAAAATATCTCAATCATAATGCACCAATATTTTTGCTTAAGAGTAGTGAAAAAATCACACCGTTGGTGGCTGCTCCAATTGCTAGCAATCAGCAGCATAAAGGGTGGGGTACACAGATTGTCAATAAGTCTGGACAAAAATTGATAAACAGTACAGGGCAGCAGCTAGCTCAAGGGCATTTGGGACAGCAAGAATTGGCGACTATCAGGTACAAATTTTCAGAAAATTACTACTACAGACAGGGCTCTTCTTGATGAACTGGTGCCTAAAAGTGCGATTGCAAAGAAGAATGAGTCAGGGGCCTTAGTGTCAGGACTAATTAGTCCTACTAACACTTATGATATTGATTTGGGCGAGGATTCTTTTGATGAGGATGAGTAAGATAATATGTTGGAAGCTTTGATAAAGTGGCTAGGGATGGAGATATGTCAACTAGGTTGAAAAGAAGTGGAAGCACCAAAAATAAAAAGAAGATACATGAAAGGCAGCATAGTTGGGATGGTAAAGTGAATGGGGAGTTTGTCCCAAGGCACCTCTGATGCGACTAGCAAAGCAAAATCATATGACAGTATCAATATCCTCAGCTAGATCCAGTAAATCCAAGAAGAAATAATGAACTATCAATTGTTGTTGGATAGATTTGAAGAAGAAGACACGAGGAAAATACTTCATGTTAATTTAGATAAGCAATCGATCTTTTTGAATTTATACATTTGTTAAAGGAAGATTGAGTTTGATATCTCAACTTTCTTCTTGGTTTTTTTATTTTTGCATGATTTAAGAATTCTCATTCGTAATATCATCATAGAGTTTATTACAAACTTTGTGATGATCATAAAATACCCAGTTACCTTTATCTCTTATATTCATCATACTTGTTAATTAGTAGACGTTTGTGTAACGCCCCGTACTTTCGGGCTAGAATCAAGACTATCGTCCCTACGCGTATAGACCCGAACTAGATGATTCCTAGTTAATATATGTGTGGTGATCAATCCTATAGTGTAAGAATACCTTTGAATATGAATTGAGGTCACAAAAATCCCCTAGCTTCTAGACGAGTTGGAAACATTTCTACTAATTATGTTTTAGTGGATGTTAAAACTTGAGTCAACTTCCATCAACCATAAATCCTGGTATATGATGAATTAGAGGGCCTACTATATATCAAATGAAAGGTTTTCGAATTAGCTTTCCAACGATACCAATTTCTCCTAAATCCGGTACCTAAGCAAAAAGTTATGATTATTTTTGTGAGTGTGGCGGTGGGGTCAAGCGATAAGCATGCGACGGAGCGAATTTTCAGGTTCTGTTTTCGCGTTTTTAAGGGAAAAATGGGTATTTCCACACACACACACGCTTCTTCACCTTAAACATGGGATTTTAATCCCAAATGATCATTATTGATATTTTCATCAAATTACTCCAAGAACACTCTCTAGGGTTTCAAACTAAAAATCCAAATAAATCAAGATTCAACCGTGGGTTTTAGAAGATAATTAGAGATTTGGAATTCCCAATCAGTAAGCTTCAAGAATCATCCATTTTTTCCAAAATAGAGGTATGTGGGGTTGTCCTAAATTTTATGGGCATGATTTTGAAAAGAATTTACTCAAGACTTTAATATTCATACAAGTATATGCATGTATTACAAGTGGGGTTTTCATTTTATTGCCAATACTATATTTTGTGATATCATTTTGAAAGGAGTATTGAAATATCATGGGGTTATTTGCCATATATCTCAATGTGTTGAATTTGTGGACATGTGAATTGAATTTCAAAGGATGTGATGAATGTGAATTGTGAACTCTTTAAATTCCCCATGATAATGTTTTAGTACCCCACGTGATAATAGTGTCAAATTATCGAGAGAATGAGTTTTGCAACTGGTTTGATACCACTTTATAAATGATAAAACTTTTTGAACTATTGCATGTTGAGTACCATCGTGTATGTTTTTTATGCATGGAAGTCTCATGTGTGTGCATGTTGAGAATGGCATAAGAAATTGGAGAGTTGATGTAGTACTGCAGGTTGGGGTATGACGATACCCAGTAGAGTAAGATGGATGTTTTGCCTTGAATTAAGTTTAAAGCTTAAATTTGTGTGAGTTAGGTGGTTACCCGAAGAAAGCATGAGTCAAATGAATCTATGCTGGAAATCATGATTGCCGACACGGGAACTTGGTGCCCTGCTGTGTGATCTTGCGTACCTAGTATTATGTCATCCCAAATTAGGACTAAAGGTTAGGAGCCCTGCTTTGTGATCTTGAGCTCTACCATGACATATTGATAGGGTATGGCACCCTGCTATGTGATCTTGTGTGCCTCCCCTCACTAATATTCCAAATCTGGGCGGCAACCGAGATTTGGCAGTTGGTGAGAACATGAAATTGTAGGGTGTACCACCTAACTCAGTAATGTTGCATTGTTGTTAAAAAATCATTATACTATGCCCATGTGTTTTGAACTATTTTGCGATAAAGAGGAGGGGCATGGATGCCCCGGTCCGTAGGTGTGAGAGGCTAGCGTTGGATGGTTTTAGACGGGGAAGGGGTAGACCGAAGAAGTACTGGGGTGAGGTGATTAGGCGGGACATGGAACAGTTACAGCTCACCGAGGACATGACCCTAGATAGGAAGGTCTGGAAGATGCGAATTACGGCAGAGGATTAGGGCCAGTTCGGGTCGCTAGTGTAGGGATTTAATTGGTGGGGGTGTATTCCGGTTATGATTCCGTATTCAGTGTTTCGTGTTCCGTGTTTCATGTTTATTACGAATCTGTGTGCTTTCCTCTGCTTTATATTCCTGCATTCCTGCTTTACTCTGTTTTATATTCCTTATGGGTGCCGTATCTATGTTATGTCATCTGCTTTTGTGCTGTACTATGTGTTTGTGTGATATCTCGTGACTTGAGCCGGGGGTCTTTCGGAAACAGCCTTTCTACTTCATCAGAGGTAGAGGTATGGACTGCGTACATCTTACCCCCCCAGACCCCACCAAGTGGGAATACACTGGGTTTGTTGTTGTTGTTGTTTGTGTTTTATAGTAGCTCTTATTTATATTATATAAAAATTTCTATTTTGTTTTTGGATTACTCTACATACCAATATATCTGTATTGACCCCCTCCCCTACCTCTCAGGTTCTGAGGTTTAGTGTAGGGGTCCTGATAAGCAGTAGATATTTGGACAGCAGATCAAAGCTCAGTGGTGCCTTCCATATTTCAGAAGGCCTAATGTCTTATAGTTATTTATCATTTCTATGATTTTGGTCTACCGGGGGCCTTGTCCCAGTTTCAGACAGTTGATATTTGATCATGTAGTAGAGATTTCGCTGACGATTATCAGACGTTGTTAGATGGTTCTAGATTTTGACTTTCATTCTAAATTTATGTTAGACTTATGACCATGATCCCGTTATTACATATATTTCCGAATTTCCTTATTGTGTATGAATGGTGTATATGATTTCAAGTTAGAACGGTGTCCGGGCATTCATGGTTCGGGATGCTCGTAATGGCCAGCGCCTCGGTTCGGGTCGTGACAGTTTACTACCTCATTAGGATTGGTAAGACCTAGCACCCCTGGCTTGTACTTATCCCTGACGTTTTTTATTATTAATAAAAGGCCGCTAGATACTCTATCTAGTGGTATGAATCAGCCAAAAAAAAAAATCAACTTATTAGCTAAAAGTTACTGCAGTAACTAATTCAAATTTCAACAATACTACCTTCCAAGTGCTGTGCAGCGAGATATAATTCTGTCAGAGCTGTTAAGTTGGCTAATTCTCTTGGCACAGTTCCAGTTAACTCATTTCTAAACAATGACGAAGTTTGGAGCTTTCTGCATTTCTCCAAGGTTGGTGGAATAATACCATCTAGGTAGTTGTTTGAGATGTCAAGCACTTTCAAGTTCGGAAGATGGTCACATATAGTTATTGGAAGCTTACCAGTCAGATTGTTGGTTGTAAGAGCAATGATTTGCATTGTCGTAATGTTAAATATTGATGTTGGTATAGAGCCAGTAAGTTGGTTACCTTGCATGTCTATGAATGCCGTGTAACGAAGATCACCAAGCTCTCGGGGGATTTCTCCATCAAGAAAATTTCTCTGCACTCTCAACACTTCCAACTTTGTTAGATTGGTAAGTGCGGAGGGTATTTTCCCAGAAAATTGGTTATTCGAAAGGATCATAATGCGAAGATTCGGTAACAAACCTAAAAATGATGGAATGGCACCAGTAAAGTTATTGTTTGTGACATCAATCAGTTTCAACCTCTGCAAATGAGCCAATTCTTCTGGCAAATCTCCATGGAAAGTGTTATTTTAGATGTTGAGAGAAACAAGAAATGAGAGGTTTCCAAGGTGTGGAGGAATGGTACCATGAAGTTGCATGCTAGAAATGTCTAATGCTACGACTCGATGGTGGCGGGAGCTGCAACTGACGCCAATCCAGCTGCAAACAGGGCTGGAAGAAGACCAGTTGGTTGCTAAGATATTGTTAGGACCAAAAGAAATACTATGAGATTTGAAGGAAAGAAGAGAAGCTTCATCAGTACTAATATTGGTAACAGTGGACAGTGAAGTATGGAAATGAATTAGTAGAATGAAAACTGCAAGAGGAAGGAGAAGATTGCAACTTCTTCCCATAACTATAACAGACGGATTTCTCTTTTTTCTTAAAACAAGAATTGATGAGGGCATATCAATGATTTTGAATGATCTATATAACTAATGAAATCAATTAATTGAATAGCTATGTATTCTTGTTAGCCTCTGGAGTGTTTTTTGGTTAAGACTTAAGAGTGTCAATTTTTAGTACGACAAGTTGTATTAGTGAGACTCGGTCGGCAGTCCACTCACGGCTTTTTCTTTTTGCTAGTTTCTGCCATTGGCCCCCACCACCTCTGAATTCTGAATTCATGGAAATTTGGCCATTTCTTTGACATGAAAAACTGGGTACATCTTTCACCATACTTTGGCTTTTCGTAGTATTTAAAGTAATGATATTTTTTGGGAAAATCCAGAAATAGCAATAGTTTGAGGCCTAATTATCAAACGTAGTGAGAGTTAAATTTTGCGCTGTATCAGTGATACAATAGTTTCTGAATTTTGCTCTAAATGAAAGGTAAAACTGCGTACAATACACTTTTGTAGTGGGGTCCTTCCCTGCAGTGGCCGAGCCACCACCTTTAGCGAAGGGTGGTTAGATGCACACCCTTCACCGAAATTATGTGGTGAATAGAGGTTAAATGTTAACCATTATAGTGTATATTTAATTTTGCCCATTCTTAACATAGTTGAAAATAAAATTTGCACACCCTTTGCTAAATTTCTGGCTCCGCCACTGGTCGCAATGCCGTACTTCCTCTGTCCGCACACCACATGTCCGCATTTTGAGATTGCACAAGGCGTTTGTGCTTGCCCAGAATAAAGGGGTACACTAGTTCCTGATCCCGTCGGTGCTCCAAAATGGAGACTCTACTGTAACATGTGCAATTGCCTCGTATCCTTGCTCGAAGGTTCTCATTGGCATTCTACGACTCAGGATAAGTGTCCTGAATGTGACTCAGCTATCACAGAAGTCGATTTCAACAAGAAAACAACACCCCTAAACAATGGAGCTACATTCCATAAGGGGTGTATTTTGCAACGAGTTGCTGCATTCAGTCACGGAAATGAAACGCGGAAGTATCATTTTCTAGGCATGGCAGGAAAGGACGAGGTAGAGGAAGACGGAGCAGCAACAGACAACAAGATCCCAAAATGAATTTCTGAGATTTCAATCAACAACGGCATATTATACAACAAACAACTTATCACATAAATTTGTGTAGGACTCATCTACCCTTAACCAGGACAGACAAAGCAAACAAGTGAAAGGATGTTTACTATGAAAAGTGGGATCAAATCACAATGCATAGAGTACCAAAGTGTGTAACTAAGTTTCCAGAAAAACACTCTTTGAGTTATGGGGGTGGGGAGTGAACTGCTATGCTTCATGCTTAACAAAGTAGATTACATTGCAAATCAAGAAACTTGTTGACAGGGGTGACTCATGGGTGAGGTTGGTAAAGCATTTGCTTTAGGCCCTAAAATCTCAAGGCCTCAAAAAATTTTAATTGTTAATTTTATGATTTTCTTTTCTTTTTGACAATATTGAAAATATTAAAAAAAAAAATGTCATCATTCCATAGAAATAGTTTTAAACTTTGAATTAAACTACTTTAATCTTTACAATAATAAATAATATGTTTAATATATTGAAAATGCATGGTTAATGTCTTATTAACTTGAATTAATCCTTCCTATTATAAATAATAATATTATTATGTGGAATAAATACTACACTAAAAACAACAATTATGAAAAAACACTACAAAGCAACATTAAACTTTTTATTTATTATGTATATGTATATTTATAACACCTCAAATTAAAATTTGGCTTTAGACCACTAATGTTACTAAGACGTCCTTGCTTCACGAGTATCTATTACACCAACAACATACGTGTCACAGGGAGCTACTACAAGTATTAAACTATTACATGCATGACCAAAAAAGTATCCCTAGAATCATCCCTCACCAAAGGCGAGGGTAGAATGAACATCAACACTATCAATCTCATAAACATCGCCTAAACATCTGGAACCTAAGCATCCTCAGCATCACGTAGGCCCTCTACTTACAATAGTTATGCCAATAAATCAAAAAATTGATATTAATTTGTGATAATATAATATTAAAAAAAATAAAAAACACATTTATTGCGCCGGCAAAATGATATTAGTAAATACCAAAGCAAACAAGGTCCTCCCGGCGAAACCATAATCCCTCAATGAGAGATGAAACCAAAGGACGCACAGTGTATTGGGTAACCCCATGTTAGTGCTGACTGCCTCAGCAATACCAGAGAAAGATGTCCACATATGCATAGCAAAGAACCCAATAAATTAACGCACTTGTGTTATGTTCTCTGATGTATAACAGAGAACCCACGTCCACACCGCATAACCTGTTGAAATATTTGCAATACTTGTGGTTCGCAAGGTTCGAAAAATAAAACAATATCGAAAACTGAATGTGGTGTCTCATAGAAGCCAGAAAAAGAAGCATGCAAGGAACGGTATAACAACATTCCAGACTAGAAGATTGTCATCAACTAAAAACAAATTGATAGTTAAAAGAACAGGTATGATAACATATGCGAACATAAAAGTCCAAGACCATTGGCTTCGTATAAGTTCCGACCTCATTAGTAAACAATATGAAAGGTAATCTGCAAGAGACGTTGAAAGGTTTCTTTGATATTTTTACTATGATCAATACTGAACAGGAAATTTCACACTATGAGAAAAAACAATACTCATAAGCATATAGTAATTCAATAGACTTTATTTCCATATTCGTACAAGAAAAACAAAGTAATAGTGTACTTCCATATTGATACAACAAAAACAAAGTAACAAATATCAAAGAAGATAAATGTATCAAGGAGATTGACTCACCTCATGAGCAAAGAGCTAAAATAAATGTTTGCTATGGATAATTAAGGCAAGAAGTAAAATACTGAACAAGATAGAGAGGTAAATACTAAATCTATTCTGATCAAAAAGCACAATCATCACAGGAGAATGTACAATAGACATGAGGCACATTATGCTCTCGCCAGATGAAAGTTTGTTCCTGATATACCATTACTAGTCAAAGTGGGTGCAATACGCATTAGGAACTCGAATAAACTCTTGGTATGTCATGACCCAAGCCGAGGCCCTAGACTCGATGGACATTCCGAACCACAAAGGTTTGAGAGACCCCTTAACATACTATCATAAGCATAATCCTTACATAAATCAAAGTGCGGAAGATATAATAAAATTTCAAAGGAACTTACAATACAAACTGTGTCAACAAAATATGACCTTACAATTCCCTACTTCAATCTGTGAAGCCTCTACTGAATTAGTAGTCAATCTAGATCGGGACAAGGCCCCCGGCTGGACTATAAGACAACTGAACTAATATAAGAATAGAATGCCTTCAAAGCAATGGAGGTTCACTAACTTTGGAGTTCAAAAAGTAATCTGTGGAGCTGGACCATGAAAATCTGCTTCAGAACCTACATTATGAGGCAATGTAGCCGCCACGAAGGACGATCAATACCTAAAATGTATTGGTACACAGAACTAACTAAAAACAACATGTATTCCATATAAAATAGTTGAGAGCATTAAGAAAACAATTTAACATCATAGATATCAAAACACATGGGCATAATTCAAGAGTTTCAAAACATTCTTGTAATCATGACTCAAATATTTGATTTACTTCTGAGCTAGATGGTACACCCTACATTTCTATAATCCTGCGGGCTATATGGAATCTGCCATTGACTTGGTGGCCAAGCCCCCAATCCAAGTTTGCCACAAGGATTTGAGTCCTAAATACTATTCTAGTATACCAGATCTTAGAGGCAAGTATACATTGTCCATTCACATGTCCGGGATGCCAATCAGATCTCTCAGTCGGCAAACCTCGGTTTCCAGCAATAAGACCTTACACTCATATGCCTTCTTTGGGTAATCATCTAACTCTATTTAATCCCAATTTTAGTCCTTTAAAATCATGTTTCATTCTCAAAATATTCAGTGCTTATTCTGTTAAGGGAATATCATAACAGGGCATCATTATACCCAGACTTGCTAGTCATTTATATATTATCATATCACATCCACAACCCTTTTTATTCAAAAGCACATTAATGACCACTAAAAAGGATTCATCAGATCACATGAGAGTTCTTATTTCAAAGCATATGCAACTTATACAAACATACTCTCTTTTTAAGACTTTAACACATGGTGTTCAATTCTTTTATTAATCACATGTAGTTTCTTCATTAGGAAACCATATCATTTGGAATACAAATCACCTCTTTGAAAAACACGTGAAACAACCATCTATAATAAGTAAAGAGATATTTTGTTATGACACAAGTCGAGACCTTGGCCGTGACGAGCATCCCAAACTATGAAGGCCCAAGCGCCTCTTTTACTTTCTGGTAATCATGCACAATATACAAACAATTTACAAAAATGCAGAAGTTTTAACATATGGAAACATGGTCAATTCCATAATTCAACTGGACAATATGAAAGGAAACTCTTAACATACAAAACATCTTACACCAGTCTGCAAAATCTCTAAGAATTACAAGAATCAACATTTATTTGAAGCAAAACTAAGACAAGGCCCCTAGTCAGACCATGAATCAAAATAAATAACAATGTCTTATAAACTGGCCTTCCGAAATAAGGGAGGCTAACCAGATCTCAGATACATCAATCTACTGCTTAGCAGGACCCTGGGATTGAGCCTCAGATCCTAAAATATTAGAGGTCAATACAATTGTATGCTATGTGAAACAACCCCAAATAGCATATTTTTATAAAACATAATAAGAATATTTTTAAAAAATAATGATCATAATGCATAAGTAAAAACACGTGGGCATACTAATAAGAACTTCAACAATCTCTTGGAAACATGACTCACTCTCTATTTATTTCTGGGATAGATGGTACATCGTACAATCCTAATCATCCTACAGGCTATATGGGATCCGCCCTTGACTCGGCGGCCAAGCGCCCAATCCAAGTTTGTCGCAAGGATTGGAGTATTAGTAAGGGATACACGCAAGACCACACAGCATGGTGTCATATTCCCAATTAATTAATATGTCATGGTAGTGCACCGGTCCGCAAAGTAGGGATCCTAACCTTAGTCCCAAGTTGGGACGACATGAATAAAGGTACATCATACTACAAAGCACGGTACCGTAACCCCGTGTTGGCAAATCACAATTTCTAGCATTGAGTCTCACAACTCGTGCTTTCTTCGGGTAACCATCTAACCCCCTCTGAGCCTAAATTTTCAATTCTTTAAGACCATGCATTCATGCCTTCACAATATTCAACACTTATTCTATTAAGGGCATGCTATCACTAGGTATACTCATACCCAGACTTACAAGTCGGTCATATCAATTCCACAACCCTTCTCATTCCAAACATGCAAATAACCACCCAAAAGGTTTATAACTTAAACATGCAGTGGCCATGTAAATTATGTAATCTGATGTACTGCTTTGTTTTTATGGAAAGGGTATATTTAAGACAAAAAGACTTCCTCTCATCAATTCACAAAAAATCTCAACCCAAGTTTGGATAACCATCAATTGATAATGAAGTTCAAAACATGCAAGTGAATACCACATATTGCATAAATCAAGAAAAATCCACATTGAGGGGGAGGTTTCATAAATCATGATCTCCATTAAACCTTTCACTACAAACGAAATCACATATATATACATAATTACATTTAATTTCCATGAAAATCAGTCCAAAACAACACATGTTTTCATTAAGACAATTCCATGATACAATATTTTTAAAATATTCTCAGACATCCTTTGTAAATAAATTTATAGGTTTTTTATCTTGATAAAAACAAAAAAACTTATGTCCATGGAGTTTAGGGTGGTCCCACATACCTTAGATTTCTTGGTTTGAAGAATAGGACCCGAATCTTGACTTGTTTCTTGAAATTATTGGCTTAGAAGATTGATTCTTGATATTTAGGAGATGATTAGGATTTTGTTTTGAGAAAAACTTATTACTTTTGTGTCTATAATGCCCTGTAGTATTTTAATCCTCTATTTTTACGACTAGGGGTTGTAGGGAAAATACGAGATTGCCTCTGATTTTTTAAAACTTTTAGCAAAAACCCAATTTGGGGCCCTACCACGACACGCCAAGTGACTTACCACTATAGGCACCGCGACGCATCACAATCGCAGTGACCTACTATTTTGGGCATCCAAACATGCCTCAAACCTTAGTCAAAAAATCTGAAACTCCCCCGAGACAACCATCTTACATCCCTGAACATGAATAACTCAAAAATCTACGTCTCGAGGTCGGTCAGGTCAATTAAAAATCATTGAAGTTAAGAGCCTAAAATATAACTAAGTCCTTTTTAACACTTAGAAAAATTTCAGGTTGCTAGCACCCTAAGCATGCTACTAAGTAGGGTAATAAGTCGAGAATGTTACGGGATGTTATATTATCCCCCCTTGGGATCATTCATCATTGAATGATGGCTCGGAATACAGACAAGCACGAACGCAAACACACTAAGGAAAAGATAAGGAGAGTAGCAAAAGATTTGTACCTTCTATGCCGTTATCCACGGTCTCAAAGAGGTTTGGGTATCTTGTTTGAATGTCATCTTCTGACTCCCAAGTAGCTTCCTAAACTTTTTGATTCTTCCACAACACTTTAACCGAAGCTATCTCCTTACTTCTTAGTTTCCAAACTTGGCGATCCAGAAGGGCAGTGGTTTCTTTTTCATATGACAAGAAGACTTTCTCATTGATCTCTATTACAGGAAACACTAGGGAATGATCTCCAAGGAACTTTTTCAACATTGACACATAGAACACAAGATGCACGGAGGGCAGACTTATGGGAAAATCTAAATCATAAGCAACCCCACCTATCCTCCTCACAATTTGATATGGTCTTACATAACAAAGACAAAGCTTCCCTTTTTTTCCAAATCGCATGACTTCTTTATAGGAGAAACCTTTAGGAATACCCAATCATCAACCTTCTAAATCCCTCATTCTAACCTCAACATAATACTTCTGGCAACTCTAAGCAGTATTAAGTCGCTCCATAATGATCTTACACTTCTCCATTGCCTGGTAAACAAGGTTAGGCCCAAACAACCGTGTTTCACCCACTACATACCACCCCTACATCTCCTCCCATAAAGTGCTTCAAAAGAATCCATCTGAATATTAGAATGGTAGATATTATTGTAGGTGAATTCTATCAACAGCAAATAATCCACCCAACTACCTTTGAAATCAATCACCCAGGCCCTCAAAATATCCTCAAGGGTCTGAATGGTGCACTCAGCTTTCCCATCAGTCTTTTTATAGAAGGCAGTACTCAAGTTCACTAAGGTACCTAAACTCCTTTTGGAAAGAGCATCAAAACTGCAAAGAGAATTGCGTACCACGGTCGTATATAATAGATACTGGGGCACCATGCAAATGGACTATTTCTCGAATGTACAACTTAGCATCGTCATCCTCCGAATAATTCATATGCATGGGAAGAAAATGAGCAGACTTGGTCATTCGATCCACAATCACCCAAATGTAGTCATATTGGTTTCGAGACTTCAAATGTTCTGCAATGAAGTCCATATTGATCATCTCCTATTTCCACACCAGTAAAGCTATTTCTTGAGAAGTGCCACCCAATCTCAAATGCTTTATATTGACTTGTTCACAATTCAAACACTTAGAAATAAAATTAGCAACATCTCTCTTCATATTATTCCACTAATACATAGTCTTAAGATCATGATACATTTTTGTTAAGCCAGGGTGAACAACATACCTTGAGGTATGAGCTTCATCAAGGATCCTCTCTCGCAAACCATCTATGTTCAGTACACATAGCCTACCCTGATACCTTAGAATCCCATCACCTCTAATTTCAAATACCATCACTTTCTGTTGGCCAACATCTTTCTTAATTCGCATCGAGATAGGTTTGTCGGCCTACTTTTCCTTAACTTCAGCACATAAGAAGGATTTAGCTATCTCCTGAGTGAATACTCTCCCATCTTCAAAATTTAGAATTCAAACTCCTTAATTTATAAGATGGTAAATATCTTTCACCATTTCCCTCTTTTTTTCGTCAACATGAGAAAGACTGCCTATAGATAACCTTCTAAGGGCGTCGACTTCCACATTGGTCTTGCCCGAATGATAGTGCAGGCTCATGTCATAGTATTTCAACAACTCCAACCACTGCCTCTGCTTGAGATTCACCTCCTTATGCGAGAAAACATAAGACAAAATTTTGTGATCAATGAATATGTCAACATGTACCCCATAAAAATAATGACGACATATCTTAAAGGCAAATACCTCTGCTGCTAACTTCAAATCTTGGGTGGGATAGCTTCAATCGTGCAACTTCAATTGTGCCTAGTTGAAAAAGCAGTCACCTTACCATGCTGCATAATTAGGCACCCAAGTCCCACCTGAGATGCATCACAATACATAACAAAACCCTCTGTACCCTTGGGAAGTGTCAAAACTGGTGTAGTAGTCAATTTGCCTTTCAGTTTCTCAAAGGTATTCTCATAAGAGCCAGACCACAAGAATTTCACCTTTTTTGTGTATCAATTTGGTGAGTGGAGTAGCTATGGAGGAAAAACTTTTTATAAATCTTCTATAATACCTTGCCAAACCCAAGAAGCTCCAAATATCAGTTGGAATCATGGGGTCTGGGCTAATTTATCACTGCCTCACCCTTTTGGGGGTCATCCTTGATTCCTTTACTAGAAATAATGTGCCCCCAGAAAGCAATACTGCTTAACCAGAATTTTGGATAACTTTGCATATAATTCATGATCTTTGAAGGTCTAAAGGATAATTCTGAAGTGACTAGCATGATCCTCCTCATTCTTGGAGTAAACTAAGATGTCGTCAATGAAAACTATGACGAACATGTCTATAAATTGGCGGAACACCCTATTTATTAAGTCCATAAAAGCTGCAGGGACATTTGTTAGTCTGAAGGATAGAACTAAGAATTAATAATGGCCATATCGGGTTCGGAAAGCTGTTATAGGAATGTCAGCCTCCCTAACCTTCAACTGATGGTACCCCAAAATGAAATATCATAAGAGAAGAAAGACGGAGATCTAACTTAGAAATATATTTGGCACCTTGTAGTTGATTAAATAAACCATCCATTTTAGAAAGAGGGTATTTATTTTTACAGTGACCTTATTTTACTAATGGTAGTCTATACACATACAGAGGGGGCTATCTTTCTTACGCATGAAGAGAACAGGTGCACCCCAGGTAGAAAAACTAGGGTGAATAAAGCCCTTGTCAAAAAAATCTTTTAACTACTCTTTCAACTCTTTTAATTCAGCCGGAACCATTCTTTATGGAGGAATAGAAATAGGACAAATGTTCGGCAACAAGCTGATGCCAAAATCTATAGCCCTATCGAGTGGTATCCCTAGGAGATCATCAGGAAAAACTTCCAAAAATTTATCAACTATAGGGACTGACTAGAGGGAAGGAATTTCAGTACTGGAATCTTTAACCCAAATAAGATGATACAAATAGCCCTTAGACATAAGTTTAGGTTTTGAGATAAGATATGAACTTCCCCCTAGGTGCTAAAGATTACCCCTCTCACTCTATCACTGGTTCATTCAGAAATGAGAAAATGACCTTTTGGGTTCTACAGTCTAGTGTGGCATAACATGAATAGAGCCAGTTCATTTCTAAAATAGCATCAAAGTCAATCATATACAGCTTTACCAGATCCGCCATAGTATCATGATTACAGATAGACACAATATAGTTTCTATATAGTCTCCTAGACATAATAGAGTCGCCAACAAGAGTGGAAACAAAGAAAGGTTCCAAAATAATTTCAGGCTCAAACCTAAAATTAAAAGCCACATACAGGGTCACATAAGATGAGGTAGACCCTGGATCAACCAACACATACACATTACGGGAGAAAATTTGTAGCGTACCCATCACAACATCTGGAGAAGACTCTGTATCCTGGCATTTAGATAAAGCATACAACTGATTATGACCACCCCCGGTAGCTGAAGTGGTACCATTGGGTGGTGGTGGTGGCACTGAGGAATTTTCTTGGAACTTTGCACCACGGAAATTCCCTTTAGATGAAGGATAGTCCCTCTGAATATAGATCATTTGGCCACACAAATAACACGTCTGAATCTCAGAACAACACCTCTCTGAATGGTTCTTTCCAAAATTAGCACAAGAAGGATGCTGCCTAAGTGACTGAGTCACACTCCCCTAGGACTGAGTACCATGTGCCCCCTTGCCATTGTTGGGCTAAAAACTCTGAAACCGCTGATCAACTGGAGGTTTGGGCGCTGGGGCACTGGCTGAAGACTGAGCATTACTCCAAAACTTTTCTTCGCCTACTTGTTACCCCAATTGTTACCACCTTGGTGCTGACAATTATTTTGGTCTGTATGTCTAGCTCTTTTAGTTTGTCTCTCTTTCACCCTTACCTCAGCCAGCCTTTTCTTTTGTTCTTCAACCTACTACATATGAATGGACAACCTAGAGAAATCCATATCTTTATTCAACATTGCACCCTTACATTCCAATACCAGATCATCTGAGAGACATGATGCAAACTTCCTTATGCAGGCTCGCATATTACCCGCTAATTCTGGAGCATACCTCACTAGCTGGGTGAACTTTAATGTATACTCCTTAAAACTCATTTTTCCTTGCTTCAAATTCATAAATTCTTCAGCCTTCGACTCCCTCAATTCCTAAGGAAAGAAATGGTCCAGAAAAGCCTCCACAAACTCACCCCACACATAAGGCTCAACATCACTACCCTTTGAATCTTTCCATATATTATACCACTGATTGGCCACATCTTTTAATTGATAGGCTGCCAACTCAACACCTTCAACCTCATTCATGTGTATAACTCTAAAAATTTTCTCCAGTTCATCAATGAACCCTTAGGGGTCCTTTTCAACCTTCGTTCCAGTAAACATAGATGGGTTCAGCCTCATGAATTAACCAACCCATGAAACTTCAAATGAACCAGGCACAGGACCCACATCTTCAGACCAATGAGTCTGAGAGGCTACTAGTTGAGCTCATATGGATGGACTATCAACACTCAACATTTGAAAATTTCCTCTGAGGAGGCTGGGGACAATTAACACTAGTCTGTGGAGCCCGAGGTATACTAGTTGGAACTAGAGAAACTCCCAAAGTAGGAACAAACTTTAGGGCATGAGCTCTATTATGGGTCTGTATCCCATGAGTGGGACGGATATCCTCAGCTTGGGTGTTTTGCTCGTTGGTTCTGTGAGGAGGCACTATCAATTTTTTGAAATACAGGAAATCATTGATTAGAGGACATTCAGACTCTATAGCACAGACTAAATCATGAAAGATAGAGAGACATTCCTAAATGCATTGTACCCTCCTGCTTATAAATGTGGCATACTACACATCCATAAATAGGACTCTACCCGACGCAATTTCGCAGACACCCTAAGACCAAGAATCATTCTCTGATACCAAGTTTGTCGTAACTCAAATCGAGACCCTGGTCGCGACGAGCATCCCTAACCATGAAGGCTTGAGCACCCTTTTTACTTTCTGGCAATCATGTACAATATACAAATAATAGAAAAAAAATACGAAAGTTTTAAAAAATGGAAACATGGTCAATTCCATAATTCAACTGGACAATATGATAAAAAAAACTCTTAATATTCAAAACATCTGACACCAGTCTATGAAATCTCTAACAATTACAAGAATCAATATTTATCTAAATGCACAACTGGGACAAGGCTCCCAGTCAGACCATGAATCAAAATAAATAACAATGTCTTATAAAACCGCCTTCCTAAATAAGGAAGGCTTACCAACTGCAAGATCTCAGACACACCAATCTACTGCTTAGTAAAACCCAGGGACTGAGTCTCAGATCCTGAAATATAGTGGGTCAATACAATTGCACTAGTATATGAAACAACCCAAAATAGCATGTTTTATAAAAAATAATGAGAATATTTTTATAAAACAATGAGAATAATGCATAAGTAATAACACATGGGCATACTGATCAGAACTTTAAAAATCTCTTGGAAATTGTGACTCATTCTTTGGTTATTTCTGGGCTAGGTGGTACACCCTATAATCCTAATCATTCTATAGGCTATACGAGATCCTCCCTTGACTTGGAGGCCAAGCCCTCAATCTAAGTTTGCTGCAAGGATTAGTGTATCAGGGAGGGAGACACACATGACCACACAATATGGTGTCATATTCCCAATCAATTAACATGTGATAGTAGTGCACCAGTCAACAAAGCAAGGCTACTAACCTTAGTCCCAAGTTGGGACGATATGAATCAAGGTACACCAGACTACAAGCAGGGTATCGTAACCCCGTGTTGAGAAATCACGATTTCCAACATTGAGTCTCACAACTCATGCTTTCTTCAGATAACCACCTAACCCTCTCTAAGACCAAATATTCAATTCTTTAAGATCATACTTTCATGCTTTCACAACATTCAACACTTATTTTATTAAGGGCACGCTATTATCGGGTATCATCATACCCAGACTTGCAAGCCATTCATATCAATTCCATAGCCTTTCTCATTCCAAACATGCAAATAACCACCCAAATGGTTTATAACTTAAACATGTGGTGCCACATAAATTATTTAATCTCATGTACTTCTTCGTTTTCGTGAAAAGGGTATAGTTAAGACAAAAAAATCCCTCTCATCAATTCACAAACAACCTCAACCCAAGTTTGGATAACCTTCAAATAACAATAAAGTTCAAAACATGCAAGTAAATACCACACATCGTATGAATCAAGAAAAATCCACATTGAGAGGGAGGTCTCATAAATCATGCTCTCTATTAAATCTTTCACTACAAATGAAATCATATATATATATATATATATATAATTATATTTAAATTCCATGAAAATCAATCCAAAATAACACATGAATCAACTCAAAAATCTACACCCTTGAACATGAATCAACTCAAAAATCTACGTCTTGGGGTCGGGAAGGTCAATTTAAAAATTGTTGAAGTTAAGGGCCTAAAATATGACTATGTCCTTTTTAATACTTAGAAAAATTTTAGGTTGCTAGCTCTTTAAGCATCCTACTAAGTGTGGTACTAAGTTGAGAATGTTTCGGGGTGTTACACATTTAAACTCAAGAATCATCTTCATTCATAAAAATAACCCCAACATTAGTTATACATAAATCACATGATGAAAAGGGGCTTATAATTCATGCTCTCAAACCCAATTCACAAATCATAACATATTAAGACCACTAATTTTATCATAGGAAAAAGAATTTCACAAATCACGTTCATAAATCACTATTTAAACTCAAATCATATATGCACAAGATTATAAATCAAGATTATGGAAAAGCCCCGTGATAATTACATACTTATATCAAAATGGGTTTATGATATATGCTCTTCAAATGATTTCTAAAACCCTTTTCGTATACATGCACATATATCTTTAAAACTTGTTAAAATGATAAAATCATTTCTATGAAATTTAGGATAGCCCCACATACCTTTTCGTTGAACAAAATTTGTGATATCTTGAATCTAAGCCTTGAAAGCATGGGTTTTTGGAAGAAACCCTAACTTTTCCCTCTTGAGAGTGGAGAGGAGAATGAAAGATAAGAAACTGCCATGATGATGGGAAAATAGTATTTAAGCCATGTTTTAAGTCACGGGGTAGGGTTTTAGGGTGAGTAAATAACCAAAATAACCCTAAAGAAATTGAATAAAAATTACTGAAATTTTTAGTTGATGACTTAGTTGACAGCTTGTCAATTTGATGGCTTATCAACGAAGTGGTCAACCCACAAATGGACTTGGACCCTTGTTGTTTAAGGGTGACGAAGAGGTTGATAGCTTGTCAACTAGTTGATGGCTTGTCAACAAAGTTGTCACCTTATATCTGGATGTAATCATATTCTCGTCAAGGCTAATGATGAGGTTGATAGTTCATCACTTAGTTGACGGTTTATCACCTCTAGTCGTCACCTTGTTGACAAACAGACACACTAAGGTAAAACGAGCATAAATTACTACTCCTATATTGGATTAAGGTAAATCTAATTGAGTTGGAAAGACAACTCAAATATATTTCATTTAGTATATAGTAGTTCAAGTAACTCGTTATATACAAGGAGTAATGATCATTGGAAGTTGACCCAAGTTGAAATGTTCACTAAAACTTAATCGCTCGTCTTTGAGTTAGGAGATTTTTGTGACCACTTTTTATATTCCAAAAGTATTCCCACACTATAGAATTGATCATCACATATATATTAACAATGAATCATTGGGTTCGAGTCTATACGCGTATGAACGATGGTTTGAATTCTAGCCCAAAAATGCAAGGTGTAATATTGTATAATCATAACTTCGAAAGTTACAAAGACTATGTAGCAAATATTCACATACTAATTTGATCACATAAAAGTTACTCTGTGTCACGATCCGATCTGAGGCCCTAGCTGCAATGGGCCTCCCAAACCACGTAGGCCCGAGAGACTTCTTAGAAGACTATCCTAAGCATAGTCCATATAGAATAATAGTGTGGAAAACAATTGAAACATTCAAGGGGTCATAATCAAATGTAAATTCATCATATTATCTACCCATGAAATCCAAATCCACTCTGAAACAATTTTGGAGCCTCTATTTAATTGAAAATACTAGTCTGTCTAGGTTAGGAAAAGGCCCCCGATTGGACTATAAAACTGACGCAAGCTAACATATGGATAGATTACCTTCCGAAGTAAGGGAGTCTCAACAACTATGAGAATTTGAGAGAAATTACTGCTAAGCTGAACCACGAGACTATGCCTCAGAACCTGTATTATGAGGGTCAATACTCAGAAAGTATTGGTGTGTAGAACAATCCAAATTACTTATATTTCATGTAAAATAATCGAGAGCAATTTGGAAATAATTTGACATAACTGATTTTAAGCACATGGGAATAATAAAAATGAAAACCATGGTCAAACGTATAAAATGTAGGCTTACTCTTTGTTTTACTTCTGGGATAGATGGCGTCTCAACCTCATCACCACGGGCTATATGAGCCCGCTCTTAACTCAGCGGTCAATCCCTCAATCCAAGTTTGTCGCAAGGATCGAAGTTCTTCTTAGCGCATATTGGTATACAGTAATTCCCATTTTTGGGGACAATCTATCTTAAAACCTGTATCGACAAAACATGGTTTCGGGCTACCAGTTATCTGAATTCGTGCCTTCTCAGTTTTCCATCTAGCCCTCTTTGAGCCCAATTTTAGCATTTTAAGAGATCATACCAAGCCAAAGGAAGTATTTGGAAGATCATTACAAAAACATGTTTAAGTGAAGGTACCATACACCCATGGATATCAATGTGAAGTACAAAAATGATAATGGGGACCCTCTGGAAGAACCAACAATGTAACAGACACTCGTTATTTGTCTAATTTTATCTGACAATAACAAGACTAGACATCTCTTATCCAGCTCAAGTCTAAAGCCAATTAATTATAAATCTATGCTAATAACTTTTCTACCCTCCTCAGGATCATTCTCTATGTTCGTGGTACAATTAGTTTGGGTTTATTCTTTCATTCAACATCATCTATAAACCTCGAAGGATATGAAGATGCAAATTGGGTAGGATATTACTAAGGAAAATGGCTTTCTTAAACAAAGTAGGGAAAACAAGTTGTAATGTTCATCTCTCAAAATTAACCACCCCCACCCCAAAATAATTTTTTAAAAAAATATTATTTTCTTTTAAACAATTTCAAGAAAAATTCTATAGCCCACCCTCCCTTACTCGACCCCACCTTTACCCCCTCCGTCCTAATTTATTTTAAACTAGTTTTTTAAAATATTTTAATAGTTTTTGTTACCCCACTCGGCTCTTGAAACACCCTGCAGTTTGAACGCTATGTTACATCTAAAATGAACCTTTAGAACATCTTAATGAGTAAATTAACTGGGAATGATGTGTATAGTATTTAGAAGAGTTTTTGGGTAAAATTATGGGCCTTGCATCACACGAGGACAACTTCGGATCAGCCCTATGTTGCACAAGCCACCGTGAGGGTCCACTGCCTCAACCCCGCGGAGGACTCACACCACACAAGACATGCCCCATGATGGACGCACACCGCACAAGGCAAGGCACGCGTTGGGCCTCACACTATGTAGGGAGTGGTCACTCACTGGGGTGTGCACTGCACTCCTCGTTTACCAAATAGGATTTCAAAATTTTTAAGTATCTTTAAGGGCATTTTGGTCCTTATGCACAAAAATGTCCCCTAATATCCTATGACATTTCCCCTAAGTAGGATTGATCCTAAATTGATAGAACATCCTTCTCCCCCTCTCCAATCAAAAATAAGCAAATTCAGTAGGAGAGCCCTAAGATCAAGCTTTGTTCAATTTCTCTCCATTTGAAGGTATGTAGAATGATCTAAAAGATATGCGGTTTGAATTTATATTCTTCTAAACTTTTTTTAGTGCGTAAATTGTAGGATTCCCTTTAACTACAAGAACTTGTTTTTCAATCCACATTTATGCCTTTAAAATATGAACTTTTTCTAAGTATGTATATTATAATGTGATTGATGAAAAGAATGGAGTTTTAAATGTTCCTTCACCGAAGAGTATTACTTGTGTTCATGTTGCCTTTGTCTCCCGTGGTGTTTAGTTGAATACAATTGAAAGGGGCTAGAGGAATCTTTAATGACAAAAGTTTTTGCCTAAATTGTCACACTGATTTATATAGTATTATGATTAAACCTTTGAACAAGTTTATGGTGGTCAATGATTCATGGTATGTAAGAGATTAAATAGGCAATATGAAATGGTTTATGTGACTTTCAAGTCTTAGTATGATGATACTAAATCAGAAACGCCATTAAGAAATAGAATGAGTTTTCAGAAAGATTAAAGTTTTAAAAAAGGCTAAAATAAGGGCTTAAAGAGCGTTAGATGGCTAACTGAGAAGGCGTGAGTTGAAAAGCTTATAGACTAAAACTATATGTTTTGCCGATGTGGGGTTGATTATATCCTGAAATACGGATAATCATTATATACTTGTTTTATGCTTACCAGACTACAGAGACTAATCCTTACGGCAAAATTAAATTGAAGTTTTGGCTAACGAGTTAAAGCTACCCCCTGTTAACTCCTAATTTTGTCTATCCACACTTAAAATTAACATATTCAGGCTTTCTGATCATTAAAGAGGTACAAAATACAATTTTCATATTTTTTTTATGATTGTTGACAAATTACTGATATTCATCCTTATTTTAGGATTTTCATTAATTTTTTATCATATTTTTAGTTTTCATAATTTATTAATAATACTCTATACATTAGAATATTTATAAGTTTATTATCATTTTAATATTTTTTGCATAATCAATCATCTACATACGTACATAACCTAACACTACAATTCTTTTTACATATTATAATTTTAATTATTTATAGCATGATACATTTTTTCAAATATAATTATATCTATTTATATTTTTCTATAATTATATTTCAGTACTTTTATTTTTTGTACCTTATTTAATGCAGTCTACAAAAATAATATTGATTCATTTTAATTAAGTCAAGATCTCGTTATTTTTTAAAAGATGACACTTGACTTAATTTCACTTATTACCCAAATTTAAGGGATTTGTTGAAAAAAATAAATTTGATTGAATTGCGTTTTCTTCCTTTTAAATGCCCAACACACAGATCTGTCTCTAATCCCTCTTCCCTCTCTTCCTTTTCCTCTTCACTGCCAACAAGAACCGGAGAACTAACGACCGGCCAACACCATCATGCGCTGCCCCTTTTCCCCTTTCCCTCCTCCGCTGCTCCACACGGGCTCGCCGGAGGTGATGACCGGCGAGCTTCCAGCCACCACCAAAATGACCCATCTCTCTCCTTCCTTTGTCGCGCCACGCCAGATCTGACCACCGGCAGGCAAACTTCGGCCAAATGCACCATCACGTGTCGTCGCCGGATTAAACCGCCGAATGATCGGCGAACAATATCAACGTCCAGCCACACATCCATGTGTCTCCCTTTTCTTTCTCTTTCTGCCACTGTCACATCAACAACGGGCCTGACTTGGCCAGCTTCTCAATGTTTGAGTCGCTGCTTCGACGAAAGCCGTTGAAGCAACGCCGCTCCGGTCACTGCTTTGTTTTTATAGGATACATTAAATATGATTGTTTGATTTTAGTTTCCCAGATCTGGTTGGAGTTACTCATTCTCCGATCGAGCTCTATTGAAATCGGCAAGGCTCCGCCATTCACTGTTTTTATGACTTTGTTGATTACTTTGACTATTTTCTTTTATTTTTGTAAGGTGTTCTCTTACAAAATTGGCCAGATTAATACCTCTTGTATTTTTAAATTTTATATTTGATTAATTGATTGTTGGCTGCTGAGAAAGTTGAACTCCAGTGAACGTTATTGCTTTTGACTCCATCCGTGAGCCTTTATTTGATTATTCATGGTTATCATGTTTACATTTCCGTGTGTTGTTTTTTACCATGATTGTAATATTGTTTGTAGTTACTTTTGTTATTATGTCAATTACTTGTTGCTTTGATTATTCATTATTTTATTTTTTGTCAACTTTATTATTTTACATAATGACATTATCTTTCTATCGGATATTTGAGGTCACTCCACAACAGAAGATGGATTTTACTTTTCAAATTTACCTACTTTATACCAAGTGCAAATAATGGCCAATGAAGAAATTTTTGTCGATTTTCAAGGTCTCCACAAATAAAAGACAGATGTTATGTACATCAATACGTAATAAATTCGGGCGATGATGAAAACTTTATAATATCATGATAACACAAAGAATTTTATAATTCGTATCTTCGCAAGAGGTTTAGGATGACCGATAAATCGAGCAACTATTTCGTAGCCATAGCGTATTTAAAATTAATTCGAGCTCATGTTTTAACAAAAATAATTTTATTTTTTATGTACATTTGTATACATATTTCACACATAGTTCTTAATTTATTTTACTTTGTTACTAACGTGTTTCTACATGTTCTTGAAAATACTTACATTCAAAAGAATTTTATACTTATATTTATTTTTCTGTATAAATTGTATACATTAAGTATAGTGAAACTTTACCTTTTTAGGCATTGGGCAGGGATATTCTTTATTTATATATTCATTAACGTCTATGTAGGCAAATTTTGATCGTTAATACCTATACAAATAAATTCAATTAAGTAAATTCGCACATTTACATCATTATGTAATTTTTTTTTCTATTAGAATCTTTTCTCTTCATAATTTCGATTAAATAGATAGAGTTACTTGCAAAAAATAATTTTCTTTTTTAATTACACAAAGGACATTTTTCTTTTCATACATCACAAGATAATTTTTTTCACATCTAATTTGTACATTTTTATATGTATCTTTTACATGTTTTGACAACCATATGTTTTATTTATATACTTAATATACATATACCTCCACATTTATATTATTTTAAAAGAATTATTTTATACTTAATATACATATACCTTTGCATTTATATTTTTTCAAAAGAATTATTTTGTACTTAATACACATACACCTTTTACATTATTTTAAATATACTTTCCTCTCTTTGATAAATTTAGTCTAGTCGGATACCACATTTGTAAATCCTGAAGGGTGTCTAACCTTTTTCCTTTGGGATAATTTGAACCCTTACCTAGAATCTCAATTGTTTTTTTGCAGACTAAAATATTAATCATATGTGTTAATAAATAAATAGATTTCCTTATTTTCCTTAAAAATTAGGGGGCGATTTTGTACAAACTTTAATTCCTTTAAAGTCCATAAGTCGTGCTTATTTAATCTTGATAAAAATAGGGCATGACATACCCCATATAGCCCATGGGGTTTTCAAAAATGACAACGACACCATCTAGCTCAGAACAATAGAAATCAGAATAAGGTCTCAGAAATTAAATTTTTAACGTAGAGTTTAGGTCTATATTTTGCTAAGTTGCCTCCTAGCCTCGTTATATGTTTTATTCAAAGTTTTTTCTATAAGTGTTATTTAATTTTTTTTTTTATTTGACCTTTCTACATGTCAATACATTCCACGTATTGACTATCCTCAAACGGTTGCATCGTTTCATGATGTAGGTTCGTAGGCCCATTCTCACGATTCAACGCAGTATTATAATATATTTGAGACATCATCAGACTTAAGGATCCCTCCATCTTCCGGAAAGTGGATTAGACGTTTGTTATTTACTTCTTTCTATGGTATGGTCAGGTCCTTGTCTCGGCTTAGACAAATTTCACTATGTTAGAGGCTTCGTGGACGAGATTTGGTTATCGATTTTACGTAATAAATTTTCAGAGTTTGAGATCATTGCTTTTGTAATTGAATCTCTTGGCTGAGTTTATCTTTCCACAACTTGCTTGATTTTAACCATGTTATGATCCATGCTAAGGAGCTTTCTCCGGCCATTCTAAGGTTTGGGATTGTCTGTTGCGGTCAGGGCCTCGGCTTGGGTCATGACAAATCCCTACAACATATCGTTTTAAAATTTAAGAAAAAAGAATATCAAAACAATATTTTATACTAAAGGTATCAAAGAATTAAAATATAAGCAAATGCTATCAGACCAAAGGGCTCTTAGTATATGTTTATCCCAACAATTTTTTTTGCGTTGTTGTTAAAGAGGTTAACGCTACTCTTCCTTTTTGGTGGTTTTTGGACCCTTCCATGTATCTACCAATTAAAAATTCGTGTACATTTAATTACTGCTAACTCTTGAAATTATACAGGTTTTTATTAATGAATACAACAACATATTCAGTGTAGTCCGTGTAATCCCACGTAGTAGAGTCTGATGAGGGTAGAGTGGATGCAGACCATACCACTACCTTAGGTGAAGTAGAGAGGCTATTTCGGATAGACCCTCGGCTTAAGACTAATAACAATATAACAAACTCAAAATATCAATGCATATAAACTAGTACAGTATGAAAAATAAACTATCACCGGGCCGCTAGATAACACTACAACCACAAGCTAGTACTAAAAACTATATATCTGAAACCATAGACATCACTCAACACCACGAACAAGAACTTTAGACACAAATAAAGAACTCTCCCCTATTGTTACCGACGCACTCCCACCCCTAACCTCTACCCTAATCCACGTCCTCCACAACTTTCTATCAAGGGTAATGTCCTCCGTAAGCTAGAACTACTCCGTATCATGCCTAATCATGTCCCTCCAATATATCTTTAGCCTACCTCTATCCTTCCTAAAACCATTCGAAGCCAATGTCTCACATCTGTGCATTGGAGCATCAGATCCCCTCCTCATCACGTGCCCGAACTACGAAACCTCACTTCTCGCATTTTTTCCTCCACCAACACCACTCCCACCTTCTCTCGAATAATTTTATTCCTCACCCTATCTTTTCTGGTATGGTCACACATCCATTGCAACATCCTCATCTTCACCACCTTCAACTTTTGGATGTGGGATTTCTTAGCTGGCTAACACTCCATTCCATACAACATAGCCCGTCGGGTTGTCACTCTATAGAACTTACCTTAAAGCTTCAGAGGCACTTTCTTATCACATAAAACTCCCGAAGAGAGCCTCCATTTCAATCATTCTTCCCCAATACGATGTATGACATTCTCATCAATCTTACCATTGCCCTGAATCATAGACCCAGATACTTGAAACTCTCCTCCTTCTGAATGGCCTGAGTCCTGCTTCACAACCACATCAGCCTTCTGCGACAAATTACTAAACTTATACTCCAAGTACTCCGGCTTGGTCCTGCTCAACCGAAATCCTTTAGACTCAAGGGTCTGTCTCCAAATCTCAAACTTATCATTAACTCCCCTAAGTCTCATCAATTAGTACCACATCACCAACAAATAACATACACCAAGGCACCTCCCACTGAATATGTCGTGTTAAAACATCCATCACCAAGGAAAATATAAAAGGGCTAAGAATCGATCCCTAGTGCAATCTTATCAAAATTGGAAAGTGCTTCGAATTTCCACTTACCGTCCTTATACGAGTCTTTGTGCCATCATACATGTCCTACATCAACCTAGTGTATGCCACGGGCACCCCTCTAGCCTCCAAACACCTATATAAAATCTCCCTGGAAACTCTGTTATATGCCTTCTTAAGTTTAATAAACACCATATGCAAATCTATCTTTCTTTCCCGAAACTGCTCCACTGATCTCTTCACAAGGTGAATGGCCTCAGTTGTCGAGTGACTTGGCATGAACCCAAACTGATTCTCAGAGATAGTCAAGATCCTTCTAAGCCTCTACTCTACCACCCTTTCCCAAACCTTCATAGTATGATTCAACAACTTAATACCTCTATAGTTGTTGCAACTCTGAATGTCTCCCTTGTTCTTAAATAATGTAATCATCTTGCTCCATCTCCATACTTCAGGAATCTTTGCCACCCTAACAATGATGTTAACCAACCTTGTCAACCACTCCAAACATACCCTGCCAGTGCTCTTCCAAAAGGCCATTGAAATCTCGTCTGACCCCGTCGCCCTACGCCGATGCATCCTGCGAATTGCCCCTTAACCTACTTAACCTAGATATACCTACAATAACCATAATCCCAGCACTCCTCGGATTTCTCACGAATAAGTTGGTTAAATTAATGGTTAATATAGAAACGAGTTACAGTTGTATGAAAGATGAAATGTGGAACGTTTAATGTTATAGATAATAATTAAGAATATATTTTAATTTAGTATAGGAGTAAAATGGTAATCTTACTTTTAAGAGTAACACATCTAGTACCCCTAAACTATGACCAAATTTGCTACGACACATTCCAACTTCACGGGGGCCCTATTACCCCCAAAACTAAATTTTAGCATATTTTCGTTAACCTTTTCAGCTGATGTGGCATCTTTTGTCAATATTTTTAGCTAACGTGGCACCTTTGATGTGGATCCCATTTTATGTAAATAAAGATGTCACGTCAGCACAAAGGGTGACAAAAATATTCTAAAATTTTGTTCACGAGGGTAATAGGACCCTGTGAAGTTGGAGTGTGTAGTAGCAACTTTGGTCATAGTTTTGAGGGTACTGGATGCTTATCTCTATAAGAAAATGTGTTTTTTTATAATTCATGTATGCTTGTAAGTTGCTGGATATAGTGACTGAGCTAGGATTTTCACTTAGGGGTTTGGAATTAGAAAAGTAAACATACAGAGAAGTCGAAGGGGGTTCAATATCACCAATTTATGTTGTTCTTGGTTCAGTTTTGTTTCTGATGTGAGCTTTTATTTATAAAGAAATTACTTTTTTACACTTCTTTTATGATTGTAAGTTTTTGGATATAGTAGCCGAGCTAGGATTTTCACTAAAGGGTTTAAAATATGAAGAAAAACATACGAAGAAGTTGAAGGTGGTTCAACATCACCAATTTTATGTTGTTCTTGGTTCAGTTTTGTTTCTGATGTGAACTTTTGTGTATAAAGAAATCCTTTTTACACTTCACATATGCTTTTGAGTTGTTGGATACAGTGGCCAAGCTAGGGATTTTAAGTTGTTGGATACAGTGGCCAAGCTAGGGATTTTAAGTTGTTGGATACAGTGGCCAGGTTAGGATTTTTAGTAAAGAATTTAAAATATAAAAAGTAAACATACGAAGAAGTCGAAGGGGGTTCAACATCACTAGTGAAATGTTTTTTTAACACTTCTCCTAGCTCAAGTATGCTTTTAAGTCGTTGGATATAGTGGCCGAGTTAGGATTTTCACTAAGGGTATAAAATATGAAAGTAAACATATGAAGAGGACAAAGGGGATTCAATATCATTAGTGAAAAGTTCTTTTCACACTTCTTATGCTTTTAATGTGGTGGATACAGTGGCCGAGCTAAGATTTCTAATAAGGGGTTTAAAATATCAAAAGTAGATATAAGAAGAAGTCGAAGGGGGTCGAACATCACCAGTGAAATGTTCTTTTGTTTTGTACTTCTCCTATGCGTGTATATGTTGTTGGATAGTCATAGTTGTTTATATGTTGAATGTGAGACAGTTAGTCTAAAAGGAAATACGACATGACTAGTTTCCTAAGGAAGAAATTTCAGGGGTCATTTGATTTACAAACTATTTATACCGGAATTATAGCGCGAGGTTTATTATATCCCAGTGTAGTGTAGTCCCTCAGGTGGGGTTTGGGGAGGTAGTGTATAAGCAGACTTTATGCCTACCTCCGGAGTTAGAGAGGCTTTATGGTTAATAATGGATTTATTTAATGGATATACACTTTTGAGTAGATATTTAGTTCATTGGGTTAAAAATTGGGATCTATGGACTAATAGTATAGAATGATTTAAATTTGATATTTTTAAAGCACTTTAGAGGAAGATCTATAGAGAAGGCTATTTATGTAATTTGATTGTTATCCCACACTGAATGTGGTATATAATAATACCGAAATTGTGGTATAACTAATCCCGTCAACAACCCTCTAATATTTTGTTTTTAATTTTTGATTTTGATTCAATTTAAAACCAACATGAAGGCCGTAAATTTTGGTTGATTATTTTTGTGAAGTACAAATGAATTTTTTTGTTGATAAACTAAGAATAAAAGAGTTAAAAACAATGACAATAACATTCTGCTTTTTCATAGTATCTTAGAATCAGAGTTCTTGTAGCTTCTTTACTATCATCGAAGGTTACGGGAAAGGGAAACCAATGGATGATCAATGTAGAGCAATTTCGAATTTTAGATCGAGTCTGTTTAGACTTGGGGAGATCATAAGACAGTAGAAACAAGTACAAAAGCTTCAGTAATATATCATTCCTAATCCTATAGACGTCACTCTTGTGAAATGATACCTTGACAATGATCTTTTTATTGATTGATTTCACTGTTTAAATAGAAGCATCAGCATGTGATTTATAGAGCTCACACTAATGCTAGCGTGAAAGTTCCTGAGGAACCACCAAATATGCTACAATGAGTATATATGTCTATTTGTAGACGAATTGATGAACAGCACCAATATCACTTGATAGAACTTCCAATAGCAAAATGTTTTTATCAGTGTAGATGCGTAAAAACTCATATCTGAAGTAGCATCTCAATCGTTTTCTGATAACTAATCATATATGCATTACTAATGAGGAAAACTTAATCATCTTTACATTTGAAGTGGTCTATATCTGCAACTTAACAGGCTTGCCTGATTAACATGTAACTCCCAGCTGAAAGTAGAAATGTTTTCTTTCAAAACAACTTAAATTGTTTCTTCCTTGAGTCATTGGTCGTGATTCTGCTATTTACTGGAATAGTCTAGGAATAATACAGGATGAATCTTCACTCTTCACTGCTTTAGACTTTCGCGTATATGGGTCAATGTTTTGTAATCTTTTGAAGACCTTGCGCTCAGAAGTCAATAAATCTATGAACCCTTGACACTCAAGACATTGCATGAATTTTTTGTGATTTGAATGTATTTTCCTCTCACATACTTTGGATTAAACTTTCTCATTTTAGATTTTCTTTTCTTTTCTTGTTACTAGCACAGTACGTGCTAAGTATTGAGGACTGTTAACAGTTCAAATATTGGCACTATTAATCTAGTTGTCTTTCAAGATATTTAACTTTAGGCTGAAAATTTTAGTCCTATGTTTTCATGTTAAAAGTTGAATTGGAATGTGGCGGAGAGAAATTTCAGTGTGTTGGGCTACTTGTACAAGGAGCTTACATAGTGCCGATTTTTGACCAAAACAAGCATAATACATCTTAAGACACTGTACAAGGAGCTTACTTGCCCGCTTGATAATTTCGGGCTGTTACTATGTAGCATGCCTGGTCCCGAAGGCAAGTCGTTCCCTCTCTGTCCAGTCATTATTGCTACAACATATCCCCTGTTTGAAGGCATCAATACATTTCCTGGCACTCCTAAAACTGGTGATTCTACCAAGTTGGTAAAGGGAGTCGCAATGCCTTGCTTCCTCTGTCTGCACACCACGTCTGCATTCTGAGATTGCACAAGGCATTTTTGCTTGCCCAGAATGCAGGGGTACACTAGCTCTTGATCATATCAGTACTCCAAAATGGCGACTCTACTTTAACATGTGCAATTGCCTCGTATCCTTGTCCGGAGGTTCTCATTGGCACTCTACGACTCAGGATAAGTGCCCTAAATGTGACTCAGCAATCACAGAAGTCGGTTTCAACAAAAAGAACGCCCCTAAGGGATGGAGCTACACGCCACAAGGAGTGTATTCTTTGCAACAAGCTGCTGCATTCACTCACAGAAATAAAATACAGAAGATTATTTTCTAGGCATGGCAGGAAAGGACGAGGTAGGGAAGACAAACAAGAGGTTATCCTGGAAGCGGACGGGGAAGCAACTGACTACAAGATCTGAAAATGAATTTCTGAGATCTCAATCAACAACGGGATATTATACAACAAACAAACAACTTATCACCAAGATTTGTGTAGGATTCATCTACCCTTATTGTAACTAAGTCAGAAAAACACTGGGGGTGGGAGGTGAACTACTATGCTTCATGTCTAACAAAGTAGATTACATTGCAACTATAAGAAACTAACAACATCAACACTAACAATCTCGAAAGATGCTCTAAACACCATCCGGAACCTGAGCATCCTCAGTATCATGTAGCCCGCCTGCAATAGTAATGTCAATAAATCAAAAAATTGATACTAATTTGTAATAATATAATATTACAAAAGAAACAAACAGATTTATTGCACTAACCTCACAGCAATCTGAGCAATAGCATTAGTCTCCAGCAATCTGAGCAATAGCATTAGTCTCCATAAAAGCACGGAGTAGCAAATTAATGACAATAGATGCCAAAGCAAAAAAACATCCACCAGGCAAAACCATGATCCTTCAGTGAAAGACCAAACCAAAGGGAACAAATTGTATCAACCCCATGTCACTGACTGGCCTGATCAGCTATACCAGAGAAAGGAGGCCCAGTGACGCAGAGAAAAGGACCCAGTAAATTAACTCACTTGTGAAATGTCGTCTGGTGTATAACAAAGAACCCACACCCGCCAATCACGTTGAATTATTTGCAGTACTTGTGGTTCGCAAGGTTGACAGTATAAAACAACATCAGAAACTGACTGGGGTCTGTCATAGTAGACGCTACCATCAGAGGAATTAGCGCCATACAAAGCAGGGTAACGACGTTGAAAACTAGAAAATCTTCACCAACGACATGCAAATCGATAGCTAAAAGAACAAAAATGATAACATACGAGAGCATAAAAGCCCAAGACCATGGGTTTCGTACGAGTTCCAGTCTCATTAGTAAACAATATGCAAGGTAATCTTCAAGAGAAGTTAAAATTAAAGGTTGATGAAGATTGAACCAGAAATTCTCACACTACAAGACAAACCAATACTCATAAGCATATACAAGACAAACCAATACTCATAAGCATATTGTAATTCAACATAGTGTATTTCCATATTCATACAAGAAGAACAACGTAACAAATATCAAAGTGGGTTTTGTTGATCCATCAAACGCTAAGGAGATTGGTTATGTCTCATTTCGTAACCTTATGCGGTCTTTGCTTGCACCGCGTGGAAACTCGTCTATGTCAAAGCATTAAAATATAAAACAAGCCAATGAAACCAGAAGAAACTACTTTGAGCAAAGAGAAATTATCTACTGTGAGGTCAAGTCACAGAGTCAATTCTCGAACTCTATACTAAGCACCAATTTTTCCCACATCTAATCTCATGGATAAGTGGATCCATTAAATGCCAAAAGCCTATTTCTCGGTCCTTTTAGCTTTTGTAGAAGTTGTTCATCAAGGTTCAATGTACAATAGTTGGGGCATATTTTTTTTTTTTTCCACTAGAGTCCTTCAGCTTAGCCTAGATAAAGAGTCTTTATGGTTTTAGCGCATCATAAACGTCATTGTACAAGTATTTAAAAGAAGGCAACAGACAACTCTTCCAAGAAATGTAGTGTGAACCTCATGAGAAACCACAGTCCAAACTACAACAATTGACAGGATGGCAGTATTACCACAGAAATCCAAAATGGCTTTTCCATGCTTAAATAACCATATAAGAGGAGTATACATTAAACAACTAGGCCTGAATCTGAAACTAGTTGAGGTCGGCTATATCGAACTCTCTGTATCCATCTACATTTATTAAGTTTTCAAACAACTCATTGCTATGACGGAGTCATAATTTCCACTAAGGATATTCCAAACATAAAGAAGCAAACATGAAGAAGCCAAGGGCGTCAGCATCTACCATATAGCATAGGCCAGCTTGATGCACTAAAGCTCCTGCTAACATCAACCAGTTGAGCCAAGGATCCCCTTCTAACACTCCGCCCCCCAATCATTGGATTCAAAACAACAACAAACCTAGTGTAGTCCCATAAAATAAGGTCTAGGGAGGATAGAGTGAGTAATACGTAGAACCCTATCCCGACCTCAGAGGTAGAGAGGTTGTTTCCAAGACCCTCAGCTCACTCCAATACAATCCAGAATGAAAAGTGGTTTAAGTACAAGAAACAACGAATAACAAATCACAGAAACAGCAACACGATAATAGCTGATTCTGGTGCATTACAGAACTGCCATTATTGAACCAAAATAAAGCAATGACGACCCAAGCTAGACCCAATAAGTATCCAAATATTTATTTATGAATCTCATTTCCTATGCCACTCCTCTAATCAGACCAAATAACACAAATAACAAAAAAAATAAAGAAATGGAGGATGGTACCTGTGGAAGTTCCACAATGAACAATATGTTAGTAATACTATATTTTGTGGACTCACATATTAATATATTATTCATAGATATGCTATCTCTAAAGAAACCCAATTTTTGATCTAATATAATATTAAAGTATTTGGGCTTAAAATATAAATATCTATTTAGTATCATTTTATTTTGATAAACTTCATGCACCTTTTCATAAGTGTGATGGAAACTTAATTGAAAAGGTACCTCTTCTAAAGAGCTATAGTTGAAAAGGTACCTCTTCTAAAGAGGTATATCTAAAAGGTGCCTTTTAGAAGAGTCAGATTATAAATAACATGGTCCCTAAGTTTGTACGTAATCTTTTTTTCTCTTTATCTACCCCATCTAAGAAAAGAATACAGAAAGCGTATTAAAACTTAGAAGATCATACAATTGACAGAAAAACAAGAATTCAAAATCAAGTTATTTGCAATGGAACAAGGTTAGTGTTCTTACTGTTCTTCTAGTTTCGAATCTCAGTCTAATGATTTACATGTGATCTTGGGTGTATATTCTGTAAAGTTTTCTATCACAATAGTCTTTTTCCTCCTTCCCTGTTCTCTTTATACTGTATGGGCAATGGAAAAAGAGAAGGAAAAAAAGATCAAGCAGAGAGTTCAGTTAGTTGATGCTCAGTGCACTGCAGGTCGTTGCTGCTAGTAACTACTTCAGTAAATCGTTAAGACTACCTCTCTCCTACGTGGATAAACAGAACTCATTTTTTAACAAACAAGCACCTAAAAAACAAAACAAAAGTCACCTAAATTTTTTCATATACTTGTAGCTTATTATTATTGTCACCATTTGCAATTTGTTACCCAAATTTACCATCAAACTTATCCACATAAATTGAGAAACACGGATAGTTTTGTTTCAATATATTTTTGTACGTCTTTTTGAATTGTCATTTATTATAATTTAGACTACCTTTTACATAATTTTTTGAATTTCTAATAAAAATTTAATAATCTCATAAATGGGGTCCAAATTTTCAAGCAAAAGTAAAATCAATCCCGTTAAATCGATTTTATAAGATTACCGATCCAAAACCGATTAATTGAATTGGATGGGTACATAAAAATTGATCCATATACGAAATCGACCGATTCTGCCAATTAATTGACTAGGAAAAATAATGCAAAAGTGACTTATTCAGTCGGTTTCTTAATTATGCAATTATACATGCACCCACCAATCAGGGATCAAATTGACGTTTGTATCGTGTCGTTCATTTTTCTAAAGTTACCAATCGTTACAGTCAATATTTCTATTTCTTGAGTGTTGGCGCTAAAAACTGACTGAATTCATGTCAGTTGGTTTCATCTATTAAACTTCAAAAATAAACTAACTCCATCCGATGTGTAAAGAATTATTTGTTAGTAATTTGTTAAATTAGAATTTTGAATTATCTTTAATTTTAGCTGTCCTCAATGTATATAAAGATCGGGCGGCTAGCGTCATGCATTGACATGTCATATTCTTACAAATTCCATATCAATAATTGTGATGGTAAGAAATCACTATTAAAAATAAGATTATTTTTTACAGAAAAATCGATTGAGATAAATTGATCTTAAAGAATTACCAATCAATAAGCGATTGAATTGGGTGGGTAGGACAAAACTGAAAGTATATGAAATCGACCAACTCCATCAGTTAATTGATGAGAAAAAAATAATGTAATGAATGTAAAGAATGATTGAAAGGTACACATATGTGCACCATGTGCTATTTACGCTATTGCAAAAGGTTATATCAACTCAAAATATCAAAGTTGAAAGATATATTTTTGATCATCCAATTCAGGAGCAATTGAAGCGAATACAATTAAAAAATGCAAGGAAGGGTTCCTTCAGAAAATGCATTTGACTGCTTTCAAAATCAGCCCTGAGCAAGTCATGTTGGCAGTGGTGAATTTTTAGGGAAAAAATAAGGCACGTAAACACGTGATCTTTCGGATAACTTTTCAAAAATTAATATAGTATTATATACTGAGCTTAAGTGTTACTATCTGGAGGAATAAAATTATTCATAATATTGGGATTATAGTAAGTCTCAAAGAAACTTATTAAGTTTCAAAGACATTGGCCAAAAATAAATTATATTGAGACTATAAATAATGAAAAGAATCTTCATAATACTGCAATCAAAGCGGGTTATAGATATTTATGTAAAAGGTTACTCACTCTTTTCCTCCTATTTGAAATACACAAATATGAGCCTGATGTTAGAATCACATACAATAGTAAATTAAAAATTTACAGAAATAAATATCAGCTGGAGTGATGGTTGACCATCCTGATTCAAATGTGATGCAAAAATAATTGAGAATTCATGTGATTATATATTGAAGAAATAAAAAGTTCTTCACAAATTCTCGTGTTGCATGTTCTCACAATGAATTGATCATTGTATCAGTTAAGTTTGGGAAGAGGAGCCTTCGATTAACTATTAAAGTTCTCGCTATGAGTAGGGTCCGGGTAAGGATCCCACCACAAGGGTACATTGTACACAACCTTACCTTACATTTCTGTCAAAGACTATTTTCAAGACTTGAATCCATGACCTTCTGGTTATATGAGAACAACTTTACCAGTTACTACGAAATTTATTTAGAGTTAAACGCAAAAGTAAACATACTAAAAAATTGTGAAGAAAGTTGTCTCTAAAATATGATGTTTTATACATAATTATTGTATGTATATATATATATATACACATATATATATATATATGCATACTTATATATATATACACACAAACACACACACGCACATATATATATACAGTGGCGGAGCCAGAATTTTCATTTTGGGGGTTCAAAAGTAAATATAGGGACTAGGCGAATGGGATTCAACATCTACTATATATACATAAAAATATTTTTGACCATGTAAAAATAGTATAATTTTCCGACGAAGGGGGTTCGGATGAACCCCTGAATTCAATGTGGCTCCGCCAATATATGTGTGTGTGTGTGTATGTATATATGTGTGTGTGTGTGTATGTATGTATATACATACATACATATGCACACATTATATATGTATG
>NW_025855159.1:131474-159941 GCF_002878395.1 Capsicum annuum
TATATACATACATACATATATAATGTGTGCATATGTATGTATGTATATACATACATATATATATTTATATACATACATACATATATATATATATTTATATACATACATATATATATTTATATACATACATACATATATATATATATTTATATACATACATATATATATTTATATACATACATACATATATATATATATTTATATACATACATACATATATATATATGTATCATATATATATATAGGTCAAACCCATCGGTGGCCCCCTAAACATGGCACGAACTTTCACTTAGGCACCTCAAATGGACGTTGTTCACTTTTGACACTTCAAGTAGCCGTAAGTGTGTCACTTTAACATTTTTTACTGATTCAGCAAAGAGAGTGTATTACACTCGCGGTTTGGCACGTGGTAGCTGTATTTTCACTATTTTTTATTTAATTTTATCATTTTCTCCTCATTAATTTTTTATCCAAATACTTTTTAAATTATTAATTTAAATAAAAAATAATAATCAAACACCTCACCCCTACCCCAAAACTCATTGTCTCCAAACACTCTCACCCACTTATCAAAATCATCTTCTCCAAATTACTGCATTCGAAAAAATGGAGTCCTATATTCGCTTCTCCTCTTGAGTAACTTGTGAATTACCACACAAATTTACACAAGTATTCAACTTTCTTATTTTTTTCAAGTTTTATCTCCATTTTTATAGATCTAATATCTTGAAATCCTAACATCCGTGGAAAATAAACTACAAGAATCAGAAGAAGAGAAAAAAGAAAAATGCACAAGAAAATTAGATCTTAATGCTCCTCTCTGGTCAACTAGGCATGAAAAATCATTAATGTCTTGCTCCAATATCCCATTGATGATGACAGTTTCTACCTGCATTGATGATGACAGTTTCAATGGTAATTGCTTTGGTGGTTGAGTTTAGTGATTGTGATGCTATGGTGGTAATTGAAATTTGATAATGGGTATGGAAGAAAATAGAAGAAAAATGTATGAATAGAAAAAGGTAAAAGAAAATATTAAGGGTGGGGGTAGCGGGGGCGGGCGTTTGTGGATTATGGAAGGCGTGGGTGGATGGGGTAGGGGAGGGTAGGGTGGTGGCAAGCGATTTAGGGGGTCAGGTGGGTTGAGGAAGATGATATGGGGTGGGGTGAGGTGGTTAGGAAGATGATATAACATGGGGGTGGGGTTATTAATTTTTTTATTTAAATTAATTATATAAAAATTATTTTTATAAAAATGACAAATAATTTTTTATAATTGTTCCCTTTCATGTGTTTTAATCTTTTTTTCAATAAAAAAAATTATAGGTGTATATAGTGATGTGGCAATTTAAATGATTGACACTTATAGGTGCTGATATCGCAAAGTGTTAAAGTGACACACTTATGGCTACTTGAGGTGTCAAAAGTGAACAACATCCACTTGAAGTGCCTAAGTGAAAGTTTGTGCCAAGTTTAGGGGGCTACCGATGGGTTTGACCATATATATATATATATATATACATACATATATATATATATATATGTATATGAAGAATCAAAAACATCATTTTGATAAAGCATTTAGAACTAAAAAGCATAGAAAAGTTAATTATAAGAAAAGAAAAATCAAAATTGAATGCAAACAAAAATTACAAGTACAATTAAACATTGAAACATCAAGGTATTGGTAATAGCAAAGAATAACTAAGGAGGAAAACTGAGATCAACATAGAAGGAAGGTAACTAGAAGGAGTGAGATACTTTAATCATGATGTGTATACCACAGTGCTTCTTACTGTCCATCGTGATCAAGAGCTTATGAGAGATGATAAATCATGAAATTCGCTTGTTCGGTAGTGAACTAGAAACTATTTAAGATCATGGATGTTCTTAGGACCAACAATATCTTTAAGAAGGTGGAATCAATATGCATGTTTAATCATCATGATCCGTTAGTTGTTTTTTCTTACTAGAATCATTCTAGTTACGGGAATCCATTAACTATTTGTATTATGATGATTTGATTGGACCTTCTTTTTTCTCTGCCTAAGCTTGATTTGGTTAACACTGTGGTTTTCTTATTTTTCTTTCAAAGCCAACATGAAACATGCTCAACTCATAATTTTCCTTCATGGAAAAGTGTCCTGCCCATACATTATATATTCGTCGTGGTATCTACTATTTCGGCAGTTAAAAAGAGAGGTTATGATGAAGAGGTGTTTGTTTAAAACTTTGTGATCTCTATCTTAGCTTCTTAAAAACATGGTGAGTTTATCATGTGGGCTACATGACTGTCTGCTTTAACTAAGTAATTATTTGGAGTTTTAAAATCACTCTTTGTTGGTGAAATTATAATAAAATTACAACTGAAAAAGTTTAAAAGGAAGAAGATAAAGAAAATCTTCTTTTTGGTTGAGGCGCGGATATCTCGCTCTCTTTAAGTAAATTCAAATCCACTGCAGCAAATATTTTTACTGTTCCTGTAGTAATCTTCTAGACTTGTCCCCTCCAGGATGCAACAACCTTCTCATAGAGAACAACTCAACAACTCTGGACAAGAAATGAGTTCTTAGATCCACAAAAAGAACACCTCTTTTCAACTAAACTGTCTTTTTTCTAACTTTTGTTAACTCTATATTATCTTGTACTTAGAAAAAATATGAAATACCACTAATATTTATAGTTGAGGAAGTTTTTCATGTAGTGAATATGATGTACCTCAAGTTAATAAAACTTATTCTAGGAGGCCAAAATAAGCACTTGGGAAACTTAGTAACTGTCATGAGACAGTTACACATGTATTTGGTGATTTTTTTTTGTAGAAAAAGGGGCAGGATAGTGGGCACAAATATTGAGAAAAGAAAATGGAATCTTCTGAGAGAGTTCTAGCCTCTCAAATGTCTGGGAATGCTGGAATTTGTGTAAACTTAGTAGTATTGTAACACCCCACATTTTCGGGCTAAAGTTTGAACCATCTTTTGTATATGTATAGACCTGAACCCAATGATTCTTCATTAATATATGTGTAATAATCAATCCTATAGTGTGTGAATGCCTTTTACTATGAATTGAGGTCACAAAAATCCCCTAACTCAAACACGAGTTGAAAACTCTTCTATCGATTAAGTTTTGGTGAATGTCTAAACTTGGGTCAAGTTCTATCAATCATAAATTCTTGTATATAATGAGTTAGAGGTCCTAATATATATCAAATTAAAGGTCTTTGAGTCTTCTTTCCAACTCAACTAGTTTTACCTTAATCCGATAGCAAAGTAGAAAGTTATGCTCATTTTACTTTGAAGTATCTGTCTGCCAAAATATGACAACGAGGCTGATGACCTATTAACTAGGTGACGGCCTGTCAGCCCTAGTCGTTAGGATAGGGAAGAAAGTGGTAAAATCCATCCCAAAACTGACGACCTGGGTGACGGTCTATCACCTGAGTGATGGGCCATCAACCTTGGTCGTCAACTGATGAAGTTCTGCGATTTTGGTCTTTTTCTCACACCAAAAGCCTTTCCCATGAAGTAAATTACACCCTAAACATTATTAGTCAATTATTATCAGTTATACAACATCAAAATCCTCTTTTCACTCTAAAAAATAAGATCAAACTAGAGTTTCCTCCAAGAATAAGAAATCAAGAAAATCACTCCTTAAGTCCAAGATTTCCGAGGAACGAATCAAGATTGGAGTTCCACTCTTTAAACCTTGTAATTTAAGGTACGTGGGGTTTTACTAAACTACATGGGCTTGTTGAAAACACATTGAATAAGTTTTAAAGTTATAAAGATCATAAATTTATAAAGGGGTTTTGGAATTTGCATTTGTAATTATGCATTATGAACTCTTTAAATGATATTATTGTTTTAGTCTTGAGGCCTTTTTCCCTAAATTGAATTGTAATCGTATGTGCGTATGTATGAAATTGATATTTAAAATTTAATTGAGAGAATGAACAATTATAACCCCTCTCTTATTACTAAGCCTTTTGTTTTCATATATTATGAGCTATTTAAATTGCATTTAAAGAAGCAAGATACAAATGTCTTGATTATTATTTATGACTTGATTATGATTTTAAATTGAGTAAAGGGTGCTTTTACATGTTGATAAATGTTGAAGATATATAGTGAAAGAGTTTCATATTTCATCACAAACTTGATGACCACCACATGTTTGTTGAATTATTGAAAAGAGTGATCTTTGCATAATTTAATAAATGCTTTAAAGTATGAATTTTCATAAATTGTTGGAAGTATGGTGGTCCAAACCTTATGCTTGAAATAAGAAACTTTACTATGATATTTTATAGATCAGAAATATGACTTGCAAGTCTTGGTGTGATGACACCAACCCAGATAATGTCATAATAGATTCAAAACATAATAGAAGTCAGATTTTACTTATATTTTGAAGAATGTGAGTTTTGAATGATGATTGCTCAGGAAAGGTTAAAATAGGCTCAAGAGATGTTAGGTTGTTACCCAAAGAAGGCATGAGTTCAGAAAACTCATTGCCCGAAATCGTGTTTTGCCGATGCAGGTTATTGTATCCCTAAGAGGGATTATATGATGGATTAGTTGTAACTCCCCAAGATCCCATCACGAGATGCCACACGGTGCTTAAGACCCCAAAGGATCACAAGCTAACCCTTTACTGATAGTTGTACCTGTACACTGCATAATATCAGAAATAAATACAGAAACTAGCCATAAGGTTCAACACATTTATGAATACTCATAATATAGAAACTGAATATTAATACATCCCCCTGAAAAACCTCTAAACTATCTGAACTGTGGAGTTAATGGGACAGGTCCCCAACTAACTCCGTCAACTAAAAATAACAAAGTCTGAAACAATAATAGTAAACTGAGATTTGTCCTCAAAAGAAGAGAACTCACTGCTATTGCTGTTGACTGGGATAGAACTGCTGAGGATAATCTAGATCCTGTGCCTATAAACCTATGGTGTCAAATAAAATACCATATCGCAAATGCGTCAGTATAGGAATGTACTGAGTATGTAGATGGGGTAGACTAATGCAAGGGCTCATGCATGTACATTATCCAAACTGAAATAATCATGAAAGATGCTGCATGAGAACACATACATGAATGTACAGACCATGAACACAAGCATCGCAACTCTAGATACTGAAACTCGGATACCACTTTACTGCAGACTGAACACGCTGCTGATATTGAGATACTAAATCACTGACTCATGTGATACTGATAATTGAGGATATGGATATACTTACATCAAGGACTGAATTCTGAGCTTACTACTTTCAACTGACATAATTAGAGATCAACTTTTCTAACAGATGACTTTGGAAGCTTTATCAATGATAAGAAATATGATTATATCTAAATCTGACGACAAGAATATTCAATAGAAATCTGATACTGTGATCAAGCCTGTTTGGCGGCATATCTCTGAATATGATAACAAACAACTGTATATGAGACCAAGCCTATCTAACGGGATGGTCCATAAATCAATAGAACTATCTGAGTTCCTCATAAAAATAGATAACTGTATCTAACAATCCTAATTATCAAAGATTGATTCTGAAACTGAGACTGGATCTGAAACTAAAACTATGGGAAGTAGTTATCTAACCGACATGCCCCTACTATATCTTAGGGTTCCCGCCTCTACCCCTGACTGAAAGGGTGCCAATACCGTGCCACAGGTAAAGATATTATCTTTATGTGACCCTCGTCTATCAGTTACTCAAATGAGAATGGTGGAGCCCTCATCTAACAGGTAAGCCACCCTATCTACCCTCAACTAGTAGGTATGATGTCTCAACCTATGCTGTCTACGTAGTTATGGAGTGCAAGGATTGCATCTAAGAATCATACCCTCTACTAGTAGGTGAGTTCCCATCCTTGAGCTCACTCGGTGCTGAGTCCTACTCCCAACTGAAAGACACTGATCTGATTCTTAACTGAACTTAGACTGAGCTGAATCTGATACTGATTATATTTCTCAAGAGATTTGAGTAAGTTACGCTGAGATTACTTAGTTCCATATCTGACGAAAAAGGTATCTGACTGATGATACAGAGTTTGAATAAATTACTCGAATCGCTTCTGAGATTAGAATTGAATCACTTGAATACTATTAGAACTGAGCTGATTATAGAGATGAGGCTAAATTACTAGTGATATATAGATTATAGAGATAACTGAAATTACTGAGCTTTCTTAAGTTTTGCACTTGTCTGAGTATACAGAGTTCTATAGTTTACTGAGCTCTGAGAATTATGGCTTGACTGGAATTTTCAAGAAACTGACACGGGCTTTAGACAACAGCTCTATTATTGGGTATAAATACCCCCAGGACTCGATGACATAAAAGTAAAGCATAATCATTCATTCATCATTACGTTCATTAAAGAATCTCACAATCATTAAGACATCACCTCAAGCATTTAAGGATCACAAACATCTATTCATCATCATAGATGCCAAGGGGTCACTTTAGGCATCTCGGAATCATAATCATATAATAATGTAGGGAAAACATGCTACTAGATTGTACTCTATTCAACAAGGTTTTACCTCAGCTATTTCATACCTATATCAATCTTGATATGTGTTTGGATATCACATGGCTTGGGGAAACTTTTTACTATCATGTCACAACTTACTTGCTAACCACTTGGCACATTTCACTCACTATGGCATTTTATCAAACACTAGGTATGCATGGACTAGCTCACAATTTTGGGCTTCCTATTCAACATACTATAATGGCTCTTATGCTTCACCTAAGCTCTTTATCAAACCTATGGGGGACATGCTTCTCTTATTCAACCATTTCTACACCCCGAAAGTCATGAACACATCACATAGAAAATAACTTCAAGAGGGTCTATCCTAAACATCACATGAATTCCACATGCTAGGGTCAAAGCTTATAAATCTTGTAGACAAACATAAATCAAAACTCAAAAATATATTGAACATCAATTTCAACTCATACAAATCATTAACAATTCATAAACATAAAAATCTTTGAGTTTTAAAAAGGGTTCTTGAGCTTCTTGGATGAAAGGAACCCAAGAATCAACATCTACATACCTTAACCTTTGAAATTGGATGAATTCTAATGCTTGAGACTCTATCCGCACTTGTAATAAGAAAATTCTTGAAGCCCACACTATGAGGAACTTAGTTATAAAAGAAAGCTTGAAGATTTATGGATGATTTTTGGAAGATTAAGGTTATTGATGAAACCCTAATTAGCTATTCTTAAGAGAATTGAAAGAGAAAAATGATTAAATTAGGGTTTGAATGAGGGTTCCTCATATTTATAGAGGCTCAAAAAAGGTGAGAAATGACCAAAATACCCTTGTAAAAATTCCCTCAAATTGCTAGAAAAATATTCTTGACGACATCTGTGACAGGCCGTCAGGCCCGTGATAAGCCATCACAAATTGTCGTCACAAAAAGGGGTCCCATTTTTGATTTTCTGCCCAGGGCTGACGACATTTGGTGATAGGTCATCACGGGCGTAATGGCTTATCACAATTGTCGTCACCAGTTTCCTGGCCAGACATTCTGGAGTAAAATGGGCATAACTCTTTGTTCTGATATTGGTTTTTTGCAAAATTAGTATCGTTGGAAATATAATTCAAATATCTTTCATTTTGTATATAGTAGTTCCTCGAATTCGATATATATAAGGATTTATGGTCGATTGAAGTTGACCCAAATTTTGACGATCGCTAAAACTTGAACGATAGAAAGCTTTCAACTCATCCATGAGTTAGGGGACCTCTGTGATATTAATTCATGCTCAAATATATTTCCACATAATTTAAAGTATTTCATACTTGGGAGGATATTTTTGAAACATTTTGACTCAGATTTTCGCTTTACCAAATTCGCTCTAAGGCTCAGACTGGAAGAGGATTTTGTGGGGCATTACACTAGTGCCCTGTGGCATATTAAAATCAAAATTAGAACCTCCAACTCTTGTGGCATCGTAGAATTATTAGGCGTACCACCAAACTCAAAAGTAATGCAAAGATTAGAAATACATTATCAAAATCATTTTAAGATTATTGAAATTTCCCATGTGTTTTTAACCATTTCATGCATGATATTTCAGACTTGCTCTCATCTATGTTTTATATATGTAAACACATTATTTTGGATTGCTCTGCGTACCAGTATGTTTGTATTGACCCCCCATATTTCAGGGTTTGAGGCTCAGTCTAGAGGTCCCGATAAGTAGTTGACTGGGTTGTCTGAAGTTTACAGTTAGTGAGCCTCCCTTATTTTGAAAGGCCTTATTTATTTTACATTGATATTTTTATTTTGGTTTATGGTCTGACTGGGGGCTTGTCCCAGTATTTAGACAGTAGTGTTTTTGAGTTATTAGTGATTTCGCAGACTAGTGTCAGATGTTTTGAATGTTTCATGAACCAATTTATGTATTGTTTAGTTGAAGCAAAAGAACGACCATGTTTTCATATTGTCATGTTATTCTACATTTTCCTTATAGTATATGAAATGTGTATATGATTGCCAGTTAGAGAAGGGCTCTTGGGCCTTCATGGTTTGGGACATCCATCGCAGCCAGGGCCTCAGTTCCATCATGACAAACTTGATATCATAGAATGGTTCAAGGTCCCAGGGTGTCTGCAAAATTATGTCTAGTAGAGTCTTACTTATGGGTGTGTTGTGCACTACACTTATAATCAGGAGGCTACCAGGCATTTAGGAGTTGTTTCTTATTCTTTCAGACTCTATTTCATACTACAGCATCGTCTATAAGAAAGTTATCCAAATTCCTTTCCTGCTCTAATTTAATTGGCCATGCCTCCATGTTGAGGCAATACAAGTCTAAGAGTCTAGCTTCCCCAGCGAGGTGGTTCTCCCTAATTGAGTTATCTATACAAGTTATGAGATTGTACAGTGACTTAAGAGGAGTCCATTAGTGCTTCAAGGTGTATTGATTCTAGCATACACCTTTATCATTATGAAATCGTGCTTTCCAGCCTAAGGTATGAAGTGTATTCAGTCCCCTTTTAAAATTCTTATTGCAGATGTTATCCATAAGGGTAATTGCGTGTAGTAGAATGTTGGAACTATATTTCCACCCGAGCAGTAGTATTTGTTAAAGTATTATGACCCATTGGTAGTGAGATGGGCCAAGAAGTTGGTGATATGAAGTCACAAGGTTAGAAGTCAGAGTGAGGACGAATTTTGCATAACTAAATAGTTTTAGTTGTATAACCATTGATTGAGGGATGGTTTACCATTTTATAGTGGTAGACTAATGCGGTATCAATATTTGTAGATTATATGGTAGTCTATGAAGAAAGTGGCAGGATATGATCTTTAATTATTTCAATTAGGAAAGGAGCCTAGAGTGTATAGTTATGGTGGTTATAGAAATCAGTTATAGGTTATGAATGGAAAGGGGTAGACTAGTCAATAAGTTATGAGTAGAGACTCATTGGTGTTTATGGAATTTGGTGATAGTGAGAGTGCATACATGGGTAAGTAAGTATGATGTGAGGAAGTGGAATATGTAGATAAGATCGTAATGGGTTGTTAAGATTAGGAATAACTGTCCCTACTATGTGACTTTTCCCCCCTCGATTATCTTTTCTTCAATAGTTGTAAGCTAGTACTGTACGTGAGAAAATTTATGGTAGAATCTAAGGTGTGGCAGTAATGTTGTGGAGAGAATGAACTTGTGGGTGATAGTTAAGTTAAATGGCGTAGTTGGGTTGATTCCCCAATTTGATGGAATAGTATAGTGCGTGACCTGCTTTATTGGTGTTATATGATTGGTGTTATTAGACAATAGGCTTGAACTTTAGATTTGGAGTGTGGTGGTAAGAATAGTAAACTAAGATTAATGATGCATGTTTTGTTGGAATTAATTAGCAAGCTTGATGTGATGTGTGAAATGGCCTAGGTTAATAATTTATGAAAAGTTTAGGTCGTAATCGTGAGGTATATGTGTATATGAGGGCTAGTGTTAAAACAATGAATTGTGGTTAAGTCATTAAGTGGATAGGAGTGTGAGTATATAGGAATAAGTTGAACCCCAAGTAGCAGGTTGTTAAATAAAGTTTTATGTGTATAAGTATTTTGTGTACCTAGATTTGATTCTTGAATCTTGTAGTATGGATAAGTTTGGGAAGTTGTTGCATAGTGTTCTTTAGAGTTTAATTGGGGAAATATAGGTAGGCAATATGCGCCTTTGGTATAGTTTTACAGATTTTGTTAAGTTGTAGGTTATGTGATTAGAGGTGCAACGATAGTATTCTAAGGAATTGAAGACGGAGCATTAAGTGCTTAAAAGCATAGGTGTCTATGACCATGAAGATATTAGTCGTAAGTTGATGACTTTGTAAGTTAGAAGAAATTACTATTAGTGTCCCTGAAAAAGGATGTCCTAGAAAGAATTTAGTGTCTTTGTATTAGAGATTATTAAGGGGAGTTTGTGTTCATGTGTATATTGATACCCCCCCCCCCCCCCCCCCCCCGTTTTGTGATAAAGAGTGCGGATGCATACACTTATGAGAGTGGGAGTTGTAGAGTTATGGCTATAAAGGATAGCGAAATTTAAGAGTAGCATTTATGAAAGTAGTGCCTTCAGAGTATAGTTTATCAGGGAGAGTTTAGAGTTTAAGTATACGGTGATATCTTTTTTGCGTTAAGAGTTGTGGCTATTAATTTTGATGTGAGGTTATGTCTGCAAGTTTAGGAGTGTGACATTGACCTAAGGGGGAGATGATAGATTTCAGTAGTTCCCAATTTTTTTTCTTGTGGTGTGAAGTTTCAAGTAAAAATCATGATAAATCAATTCTTATTCAAGCAAGTTCCTCCTACAATGATTTGACTGGACATTTACCAATGTCTATGTATTCAAGTCCTGCCTATGTCTAAGGTTTGAGCTCTCTATGTAACTCATTTCATGTCTCGACCTTAAAACTAGAAGCAACAAGTCCCTCCATGACCCAAAATTCCAAGTATCCAAGCTCTATGTTATGTTGCTCATGCACCATAAGTTTGTGTCACAAATCATGCTTGGTTCTAAGAAACTATGTTTTCGTATGTTACTGATTCATTTTATGTCAGGATTAGCCAAAGTGATAAAAATTTATGCAAACTCATGGTAAATTTTAGTTCTTTAAATGAGGAGCAATTGATTCAAGTGGCAATCTTTGTCTTAGTTGTTAACTACATAAATTCCTGCTATGCTATATAGCTCAGAATATGGGTACCCATGTTTCTCATTGTGGTCTGTCCAAGGAAATCATGTAGTGTTGTGTTTATGCCAAACTACTCTTTACTTATGATCCAAACACTTGATATATGGTGCACTTCGTGTCTATTCTATCGTATCTTTACCTCATGTCCCTCTTTGAGTAGTGCAATAAGTATGAGTGATGGTCAGATAATGTTACTTCGATTCTTGATGCTTATGCGCGGGTCCCTTAATGACCCTCCGTATGTTAGTATGATGGTGGTTGTGGAAGCATAGTAGTGTGTTAGGTAGGGGAGTAGATGTTTTTGAAAATGAAAATTTTGATGTGATTTCTTGAGCTAAGGCTATAGGATAAGGGGAAAGAAGAAGATGAACTTTCGTTGCGTAAGATAGTTAAGAAGGAGTTATGTGGAAAAAACCTTATTGAAAATGATTGAATTGGCTGGTCTTAATGGGGAGATCCATGTAGTAGTTGCAGTAATGATTAGGCTTAAATGTTGTGATTGTTAAAAATACAAACCAATTCATTGTATGGTTATTACTCCTTGATTTAAAACTTGAGTGTATTTGACAGTAGTGATAAAGTAAAGTAAATCTTCTTAAAGGGGTGTAGAATATGGAGCCTCATAGCTTAAACTAGTGCCTCTTTTCTCCGAGTTAGGTTTTAACATAGGAGTATTATATAGTGCGACTCAAACTCATGTGGTTAGATGTGTATTGGGAGAATTGTACGTTGGAAATGATGAGGCTTGTAATTTATTGTTTGGGGCATAGACAAGTAGTGTCTCTAATAAGTCTTTTCGTTGTATCTTATAAGGTGGAGAATGTTTCTATTCTTATGTCCTGCGAGAATCTCATCTCATATCTTGTACCAATCTTAATCAGGCCGAGGATTCTTAGGAAAATTCATGTTTTACAATGTTTTGATCATGTTCCATAAAACACATGCCAAGATCATGTCGACATCAAGTTTCGTTACATCATGTTTCATGCTTACAAGTTTCCCTTGGGGTTATCATGAAGCTTGTTGAATGCCTTCGCATATTTTGTTGAGGAAAAATATTCAATGCGATGTTACGTTCTTTATTCTATACTTTTAGAGCTTCAAAAAGTCCCTGTCCATCATTCGGGGACAGATGATACCAAGGAGGAGATCATGTAACAACCCGTACTTTTGTGCTAAAGTTTGATTCGTCTTCTGTATACGTATAGAACCAAACCCAATGATTCTTCATTAATATATGTTTAATGGTCAATCCTATAGTGTGTGAATGCCTTTTACAATGAATTGAGGTCACAAAAATCCCCTAACTCAAACACGAGTTGAAAACTCTTCTAGCGATTAAGTTTTGATGAACGTCTAAACTTAGGTCAACTTCTATTGATCATAACTTCTTGTATATAATTATTTAGATATCTTACTATATATCAAATGATAGTTCCTTGAGTCTTCTTTCCAATGCAACTAGTTTCACCTTAATACAATATCAGAGTAGAAAGTTATGTTCATTTTACTTCGAAGTATCTGTCTGCCAAAATATGATGCTCAGGCTGATGACCTATCAACTAGATGATGGCCTATAAGCCCTAGTCATCATACTAGGGAAAAAATTGGTAAAATCCATCCCAAAATTGACGGCCTATCACCTGAGTGGCGGCCCATCAACCTTGGTCATCAACTGATGAAGTTCTGCAATTTTTTTATTCCTTAGGGGTATTTTTGTCTTTTTCTCACTTCAAAAGCCTTTCCCACGAAGTAACTTACGCCCTAAACGTTATTAGTCAATCATTATTAGTTATACAACATCAAAATCCTCTTTTCACTCTCAAATATAAGATCAAACTAGGGTTTCCTCTAAGAACAAGAAATCAAGAAAATCACTCCTTAAGTCCAAGATTTCCAAGGAACGAATCAATATTCGAGTTCTACTCTTTAAACCTTGTAATCTAAGGTATGTAGGGTTTTCCTAAACTATATAATCTTGTTGAAAACACATTGAATAAGGTTTAAAGTTATAAAATCATGAATTTATAAAGGGGTTTTGGAATTTGCATTTGTAATTATGCATTATGAACTCTTTAAATGATATTATTGTTTTGGTCTTGAGGCCTTTTCCCCTAAATTGATTTGTACTCATATGTACGTATGTATGAAATTGATATTTATTATTTAATTGAGAGCATGAATAATTATAACCCCTCTCTTCTTACTAAGCTTTTCATTTTCGTATGTTATGAGCTATTTAAATTGCATTTAGAGAAGCAAGATACAAATGTCTTGAATATTGTTTATGACTTGATTATGGTTTTGAATTGAGGAGAGGGTACTTTTATATGTTGATAAATGTTGAAGATATATAGAGAAAGCCACAAACTTCATCACCACCACATGTTTGTTGAAATGTTGAAAAGAGTGATCTTTGCATAATTTGATAAATACTTTGTAGTATGAATTTTCATAAATTGTTGGAAGTATGGTGGTCCAAACCTTATGCTTGAAAGAAGATACTCTACTATGATATTGTATGGCTTAGAAATATGACTAGCAAGCCTTGGTGTGACAACACTATCCCAGATAATGCCATAACAGATTCAGAACATAATAGAAGTCAAGTTTTACTTATATTTTCAGAATGTGAGTTTTGAATGATGATTGCTCAGAAAAGGTTAAAAATGGGCTCAAGTGATGTTAGGTGGTTACCCAAAGAAGGAATGAGTTCAGAAAACTCATTGCCCATAATTGTGTTTTGTCGATGAGGGTTATTGTATCCCCAAGAGAGATTATACGTTGGCCTAGTGCCCGTGGCGTATCAGAATCAAAGTCAAAAACTCTAACCCTTGCGGCAAACTTAGATTGCGGGCTATGCCACTGAGTCAAGGGTGAACTCCATATAGCCCATGGGGTCATAAATTATTGGGTGTACCACCTAACTCAGAAGTAATACAAATATTAGAACTGTATTGTCAAAATCATTTTAAGTTCAATGAAATTGCCAATGTGTTTTTAACTATTTCATGCATGATATTTCATACTTGCTCTCATCTATGTTGTATATATGTAAACACATTATTTTGGATTGCTCTATGTACCAGTATATTTGTATTGACCCCCTATATTTCAGGGCCTGAGGCTTAGTCCAGAGGTCCCGTGAAGCAGTACATTGGGTTGTACAAAGTTTGAATTTGGTGAGCCTCTCTTATTTCGGAAAGCCTTGTTTATTTGACATTGATATTTTTATTTTGGTTTATAGTCCGACTGGGGGCTTATCCCAGTATTTAGACAGTAGTATTTTTGAATTGTTAATGATTTTGCATACTAGTGTTAGGTGTTTTAAATGTTTAATGAACCCATTTATGTATTGTTCAATTGAAGCAAAAGAAGGACCATGTTTTCGTCTTGTCATGTTATTCTACATTTTCCTTGTAGTACATGAAATATGTAAATGATTTCCAGTTAGAGAGGGATCTTGGACCTTCATAGTTCAGGTGGTCCATCGCAGCCAGGGCCTCGGCTCAGGTCGTGACAAGTATGTACCGTATTAGTGAATTTCATACATGTTTTAGGTTGTATCTAATTGTATTAGCAGTTTCCTAGTGGCTATCTTCAGATTTATTATTGTAATATCAATATATCTAGTGTAAAATATCAATGTTTGTTTCATTATTTACTGTTTCCTACAGAAAAGTCTAACAATTTGGTATTAGGGCAGTAACGTTCGGGTATGGTAAGTAAAATAGAGGGACACATCGAACAAGTAGAGACTAATTTAACAGGGGTAAGGGAAGATGTCAGAAAACTAGAAGGATGGTTTCAAGAAATGAGAGAGTCTCTTGAAAGAATTAAGCCCAAGGATGAACTATGATGGCATAAGTATCCTCTTCTCAAACTAAATCCATCGAAAACCAAGAAGAAGGAAGCAATGTGAACTTGGCTGGAGAAAAAGATGGAAAGAAGTTTCAGAAACTACAATTACCAGTTTTCAAAGAAGAGGATCCTTTAAGATGGATTTTCAGAGTGGAATGATATTTTGCAGTGAATGAAATTTCTAAAATGTAAAAATTACGGGCAGCAGGTGTTTGTTTGGAAGGAAAAGCCTTAAATTGGTATTATTGGATAGAATCTCAGCAATAAATATCTACCTGGGAAAACTTCAAAAGAGAGTTTTTTAACCGATTTCATGATACTCAAAAGATCAACCAATATGATGTATTAATGGGGCTGAGGCAGATTACCACAGTCGTTGGGTTTCATAAAGAATTAGAAAAAGTGTCAGCATCTATGACTGAGTCGTCTGATGAAATGTTATCAGGAGCATTTCTGAATTGATTGAAAGAGGAAATTTGAGCAGAAGTGATACTGTTACGGTCTCAAACATTGAGGGAGATAATGGAGTTGGCTTAAAAGTTGGAGGATCAAAATTTTGTGTTGCAACAAGTTCATAGTTCTAAATTTAAACTAACTAGAGGAAGTTTAAACAATAAAATGGTTGGTTTTATAACCAATTATTATCAAGTTGCAAATGTTCTTGAAACACGGGACTCAAGAGTCGGACCAACAAGTCATAACACTAAACAATTACATCCTGCCGCAAAGTCGAATAGCTTTAACTCTTTAGTAGAAAAATCCGAGGGAAAATTTAGAAGGTTAACTGATTTAGAATTTACTCGAAAAAGATAATTAGGGTTATGTTTCAGATGTGATGAAAAATTTAGCCCCAATCATCAATGTAAAAACAGGCAGCTTAACCTATTGATTGTTTCAGAGACACCCAACATAAATGAGCATGATATAGAAGAATTCTTTGAGCCTACCAAAGAAGTTTAGTTAAAGAGGAAACAAAGGGTACTATGATGGTGTTGAATATGAATTCAGGTATAGGACTTACTGGATGTAGAACAATGAAATTCGTAGGGAAGATTCATGGGCACAACGTAATTGTTTTGGTCAATAATGAGGCTACCCATAATTTTATATCTTCCACCATTGCTTATCAACTCCAATTACCTAATAAAAAGACCACAAGATATGAAGTAGCAATTGGTAATGGTAAACAGGCTAGCAAGAATGAAGTATGCAAAGAGGTAAGGATAGATGTGCAAGGAATCCAAATCAACCAATAATATTTTCTATTCGAATTGAAGGGAACTAATTTGGTTTTAGGGATGGAATGGTTGGTCATATTAGGTGAAATGAGGGTAAACTAAAAACTTCAAACCATGAAATTCAATGGTACAGGAACATCAGTGTTACTTCGAGGGGATCTAGCTATGGTTCGAACAGTAGTATCACTCAAATCTATGACCAAATTACTAAACAAAAGGAACCAAGGATTTTTGGTCGAGTTGAATCAAGTAATAAGAAGTGAAAATGAAGATGCTATAATAACAGGGGGGATTTAAAAGTTATTATATGATTATCCAAAAGTAGGTGAGAAAACCTTGGGTCTACCACCACATCGTTTGAGGGATCATGCTATTACTCTTCAACCTGGAGCACAACCACCGAACATTCATCCATATCAATATCCTCATTCTCAAAAAACGAAGATCTAGCATTTGGTCAAGAAAATATTGGTTGCTGGAATCATTAAGGCTAGTTCTAGTCCATATTCTAGTCCAGTATTACTGGTTAAGAAGAAGGATAAAAGTTGGTGATTTTGCATGGATTATCGGACTCTTAATGATATCACTATCCTCAATAAATTTCTAATACCATGCATTGATAAGTTACTGGATGAGCTAGGGGAGCCACTATATTTACAAAGTTGGATCTTAGGTCAGGTTATCATCAAATTCGCATTCAATCTTGAGATGAACAAAAAATAGCCTTTCGCACCCATAAGGGACATTATGAGTTTATGGTCATGCCATTTGGCTTGAACAATGCACCCTTGACTTTTCAATCACTGATGAATGATATTTTTAGGAATTATTTGTGAAAATTTGTTTTAGTATTCTTTGATGATATTTTGATTTATTGTAAGGACTATGCTTCACATCTTGGGCATCTGAAGGTTGTTTTGGATACTCTAAAAAAGAATCAACTGGTGATCAACAAAAAAAAGTGCATGTTTGATCAACTTAAACTTGAATATCTAGGCCATATCATTTCCTCTAAAGGAGTGCAAGCTGATTTCTCCAAGATTGAGAGTATGATATCTTGGCCAGTTCCTAACGATATCAAGTCTTTGTGGGGATTTTTGGGACTCACTGGATGTTACAAAAAATTCGTTGAAGACTATGGTAAGATCGCTGCCACTTTGACTGATTTACTTAAAATGGATGCCTTTTCATGGGGAGAATGAGCCCAACAATCATTTGAAGTGTTGAAGTTGTCTATGACTCAAGTGCCCATTTTAGCAATGCCAAATTTCTCTTAGCCTTTTATAATTGAAACTGATGCTTTGGGATTTGGTGTCAGTGCAATTTTAATGCAAAATGGTAAACCTATCACTTATTTCAGTCGAATGTTTTCTTCTAGATCTAGACAATGTTCGGTATATGAACGGGAGCTAATGGATATTGTGTTAGCTATCAAAAAATGGAATCACTACTTGATGGGCCATCATTTCATCATCAGAATAGATCAAAAAGCCATTAAATTTTTGTTGGAACAGAGATTCATGGATGAGAATCAACAAAAATGGGTCTCCAAACTCATGGGTGATAAGTTTGAGATAAAGTACAAACCGGGTGCTAAAAATAGAGTGGCTGATACATTGTCAAGATGCGGGGAATCTGCAGAGTTATATGCATTTTCAATTTAGAAATATGAATACAAGAAAGAATGGAACTAGAAAGTACAATAAGACACCAATATGACTTTTATTTTGCAGAAGTTAATCTCAGGACAACAAAAATAGGACAAATATAGATTGAATAATGGATGTATACTATCCAAAGGACGTTTGGTTTTGCCACAAGGATTATCTCGTATACCTGGTGTATTGAAATAATTTCATTTCTCTCTTATAAGAGGCCATTTGGGGTATCTTCGTACATATAAAAGGTTGTCTGAGAATATCTATTGGGAAGGTATGAAGAGGGATATTCAAGACTTCGTTTCCACGTGTGAAATTTTTCAAAAGAATAAGTCTCAAACTTTGAGTCCTGCGGGGTTACTTCAACCATTGCCTATACCTTATCATGTTTAGAAGGATGTAACTATGGACTTCATTACTGGACTTCCTAAATCCCATAGGTTTAATACTATATTGGTTGTGGTGGATCGTCTTACTAAGTATGTACATTTTATTCCACTTTCACACCCTTTTAATGCTAAAGATATGTCTGCTGTTTTCATTAAGGAAGTGATTAAACTATATATATTTCCTAAATCTATTGTGTCTGATTGTCACCGTGTGTTCATAAGTTAATTTTGGAAAGATCTATTCAAAATAACAGGTACTACATTATGCTATAGCTCTTCATATAATCCAGAAATCGATGGGCAAATAAAATTCATGAATAGAAGTTTGGAGACATATCTCCATTGTATGGCTGGAGGAAATCCTAAAAAATGGTCCCACTAGTTATCTTGGACAGAGTATTTGTTTAATATATCCTTTAACAGATCTGCAGGTATTGTAGACACCTAATTTTGTCGCTCCCGAAGTCTAATTTTATCTATTTTAGGTTCATTTTATCACGCACCCTCATCCGTGTGATTATATCCCATAAAAATACAAAAAAATAATAAACCCACTAATAAACCTAATCCTCAATTATTCTTTTGGTAACAAAATTAACCATTCCTCCTTTCAATTTTGGACAACACATCACCACCCCACACCTTACCCTACCTTACCCTTACCCCAAATACTCCCACCAGTTCACGTGTTCCTCATAGGTAAATACACACACTAACATATTCACTCTCATTAACAACAAAAATAAAGAGGGGCCTCATTCCATCACCCTTACCATTTTTTATCATATACAAATATATACATACAACACCTGACGAAAAAAAGACCACAATACAAAAGAGAAAAGGGACCCCACAACATATTCTCCATAACAGAATAGAGCACACTCACCACACTACCAGATATATACATACACGGAGAACCCATTTTATGGTTCCCATTCACGATTCCATCAGAGATTATCATCCATCATCCATTTTTATTTTCTCTTCTTGGATGGACAATACATAGATGCCATATTTACACACAAATCGCACAACCATACACTGATTGAGAAAGAATGGAGATAAACCAATAAAGGCAAGAGAGAAAGGGTGTGATCGGAGAGATAGAACAGGGAGAGAATCGAAAAAAAGGGAAAATTATGAATACAATAAAGATGGTGTGAAGAGATTGATCAAAAAAATGAAAAGAGATCTAGAGAGAGACCAGTGAGGAGAAAAATGGAGCAAAGGTCATGGAATGAAGTCAGGATCCTCGTAAAGTATTGAAATTATTCACGCCTACAGTTTTGTGCTTATTGGAGCTCCGGTTCAGAAGCAACAACAACCAACTTCGATTCCATTGCAACCCATGGACAAAAGATGAGCCAACAGCATGACGTGTGAAAATGGGTTTGGGTTGATCTATTTTTCGTGATATCTGTTTTAGGTCGGTCTGGTTTCTGATTTTGTGATTTCGCCATTGGCTTTCGATTCTAACGGAGGGTGAGTCAAAGTTTGTCGAGTTGTTGGTTGCTGTTGAGGTTCAATTCGGGTATTCCAGTGGTAGCTTTGTCAAACAATTGAGGATTGAAATAAAAATTGAGGTCCAATTCTATCTCTTCTTTATTTTAATTTTTACGTAATTACGAAATAATGTGATTGGCATATTTGAATCTTCGTGGTATGTTGGTTGATGTTAGATTTGGATATGAAAAATTGATCGGTGGATTGCATATATAATTGGTTTAATTATGTTCAATGGAAATTTGGGATGAAATTGAGGAATTGATAAAAAAGGTTAATTTGGTTTAATTTTTGATTTATTGTTGTCTTTGTTAATTCGGAATAAGCGTGAATATTGTTGGAACACAATAGTCTCATGATAGGTCAAACGGGATAGGCAAACGGTAGTCTTGGGTAGGCAAATTTAGAATTTGTGGATTGTTGAGTAATGTGGAATGTTTGTTGAATGATTCTCTTTTTTTCTCGTATTTGAAAATGTATTCATTTAGCTGGGGAATGCCCCGAAGCCACTTGTACGTATTCACCGGGGAATGCCTCGACGTATCATATATGCAAAGGAGGTTCGTGATGAAGGCTCGAGGCATTATTTAAAGCATGGGAGCGTAGTTTAGGATTAGTGTAGGTTTCCTTTTCAATGCTCTTTTATTTCGGGCTGTAATAATTGGATTGAACATTATATTTTCAGACGTTTTGTTTTGTTTGTTTATTTGATTGTTTTGTGTGGTTTATACATTCTTAGTGTCAAAATTAGCCGATACTCTCTACCAAGTGATCGTGGTCGAACCATGAGATCGAGGGGTGCCTAACACCTTATCCTCGGTCAATAGAATTCCTTAACCAGAATCTTTGTTCGCGGATAAATTTTTTTAGTTAAATCATTTTGAAAAGAATTTTTCAAAGGTGACTTAGCACACTAGATTATGCCAAGTTGGGACTTTTATTTTTTATTGTTAAAGGTCCTTTTCGGAACAAATTATTCTTTTGTCACTTGATAATAAAAACCCTTTTCGAACTTAAAATTAAAATCTTTTTGGTAGTAAAAAGGGGTGTGACAGCTCTGGTGACTCTGCTAGGGATTTTTCAGAATTTGAGCTTATTGTTTTGGAGTTCTATCGGCTTAGTTTGACATTATGGGTGTGTAAACATTGTTTGTGTTATCGTTTGTTGTTTATTTTATCATTGTTGAGTGCCTACGTGCTCTTTGTTTACAATTATTCTCTTATGTGTGTTACCGCTTTATTACTGGCATCATGTGCATAACCCAAGTCAATTCTTTCTACAGCAAGTTTGTAGTACACGTTGTATAAATGACCTATAGTTGACTCACCCTTATTTTAGGAGGGGAGCCATCGGCTGGTATGGAGTAGGTGGACAGCCAAAGCCGCCACTATCGACCATACGCTCCCTCGAATAGCCTTGTTAGTGAACCCCAGCATAGGTCAGGCTTTAGATCATACTTATGTGCGTCATATTGAGACCTAGCGGGGCCCATCTGGTCCTTTGTAGGATACTCACCTCTACAGCATTCCTATATGCTAAATGTTGCATCTTTAAGGATAACGTGGTTATTTGACGGAATGATTCAGGAAAAGTATGTTTTAGAAGTAAAGTGTGTAAGTAGTGGAAAATCAAAAAAAAAAAAGAGAGAGAAAAAGAAAAGGTGAAATGGAAAAGAGTTTCGTAGTTTTTTTTTAGAGTTTTTTTTTTGGCTTTTGTTCTTCACAATCAAAAAATTCAAAAAGATTTTTACCTTTTGCACTCATTTGTCAAAATCAAAAATATCAAAAAGATTTTTCTTTTGTTTCCTTTAGCAAGTATTCACAATTCTAAAACTTCAAAAAATATTTTTCATTCATAGGAGTTTTTATAAAAGAAAAATACAAAAATTGTAGGAGTTCTGTACATTTCATGAAAATACCAAAAAGATTTATCTTTCATAGTTGTTGGTGTCAGTTTTATGTAGAGTGTCAAAGTGAAAACCTCAAAAAAGATTTTTATCGTTGTAGTCTCGTCTCTCAAGTCAAGGTTCAGTTGGTTATTTAATCCTTAATTTTTCTATCTGGACGAATTACGCACCCCTGATTCTCTTCTTTCGCGATGTGAGATACGTAGGCAGCCTATTGTTGATTCGGGGATCTTATTTTAAAAATCCAATAATATTTTATGCACTCTTCATTAAGAGTAGGTGTTACATATACATCTTTAAAAGAAAATTATAAAATATTTTTCTTTAATAGTTTTTAAATTTCTTTGTCATATGAAATTCAAAATGGAAAACCCAAAAAAAAATTTATTTGGTAATCATAGATTTAATTTTGTATAGAAATATGAAAAATCTAAAAATATTTTCTTCACTCTTCATTTAAAGTAGATGTCATATACATTTTTAAAATAAAACCACAAAAGAATTTCCTTAAATAGGTTCAAATTTTATTTTCGTATGAAATTCAAAATCGAAAACCCAAAAAGATTAAGCATAGGTTTCATTTTGTATAGGGATGTTAAAACTGAAAAAAAGGATTTTTTGTCAATTCTTTTGAAAATTTATTATTTTCTTTTCTTTTTAAAGCTTCAAAAAAAGGAAAAAGAGAGGCAAAAGTGTTTAATCAGCCATTTTGGTAAGACTTCACAAACTACGCACACCTAATTCTCCCTTTTTAGGGGTGAGATACGTAGGCACCCTCCTTGGGTTCGGTGATCTTTAAAAAAAAGAAGTATTGTGAAAGTGTTGAACTCTAACACATTTTCTATCTCTTGTCCAGCTAGTTTAAGGTTGTTGGTTTGTGGCATTTGGCTGATCATTTATATTGCACCTAGCCGAAGAGAAAGTTATGGCCAACGAGAATACTGAGATTGTGATCACTAATCAGATAGAGAGTTTGAGGAATGAGAATTTAGGAGCTAATGAAAAGAGTCGTAATTTAAGGCAACAAATGATAGAAATGCATCGAGCTTGGGCTAATGGGTTGCCGCCGCCTCCATTTTCCGCTGATAATCTGGAATATCTTTCTAGCTTACCTCCAGTGTCACATGCTCAATTCCCTATTTTTATTAACACGACACAATATGCATCAGGATTGATTCCGGGGCAAGAATATCTAAACACTTCTACTGTTCATTTCTTCACTCCTCAACACAAAACTACCACATGCTCGGCTCCACCCACTATTTATGTTTTTACAGAAGCACCCGCGCCTGAAGCTCCTAATTTTGAGGTTTATCCACCGATTGTGCATCCCCACTCTGCAAGTGAGATGGTATTGATAATTTCTAGTGATCAGTATTATGCTCCCATTCCCATATTTAAGTCGGATGGACTTATGGCTATACTCACCCAACTGAATTTCCTCCTAATACTGAGAAGCCTATTATGACAGAAGGACAAGAGGAAATAACCAGAAAATTGAGAAGTTTGGAACTGGCTATGAAAAACTTGCAAGGACTTGGGGGTTACAAAAGTGTCTCGTATAGGGGGACTTATGCATGTTTTTCGGTGTCAACCTTCCTCTCGGCTTTAAAATGCCAATATTTGAGAAATACAACAGACACAGGGATTTAATGGTGCATTTGCAACATTATTGTAACTAATTAAGAGGTACTGGAGGCAAACAAGAACTGCTCATGGCTTACTTTGGTTAGAGTCTTTCGGGTTTAGCCTCAGAGTGGTTTGTTGATCAGGATATTGATAGATGGAATAGTTGGGATGATTTAGCTAATGAATTTGTGGAGCAATTTCAATATAATGTGGAATTGATCCTTGATGAAAAATCCCTAACCAGTATGAAGTAGAAGAATGCTGAGAGTTTCAGGGAGTATGCGATCAGATGGCGTGAACAAGCATCTAGGATGAAACCGCCAATGAAAGAAAGCAAGATAGTGGAGGTGTTTATTCAAGCGCAGGATGAAACATATTATCAACACTTGTTACCTGCATTAGGCAAGTCATTTATTGAGGTTCTTAAAATGGGGGAGATGATAGAAGGGGGAATTAATACTCGTCGCATTATGAGTTTTGCAACATTAAAAGCAACAACTCAAGCAATTCAAAAAGGTTCAAAAGTGTTGGGGAGATAGAATGAGGAAGATGCATATTCTATTATAGTTGGACAGCGGGTATGGTCAAGAAAACCCTGTTGTCATCACTTTCAGGCTCAAAACCAAGTTCATGCCCAAGCTCGACATAATCACTCCCAAAATCCATTATACTCTACTCCTCCACCTCCATATCCAGTATATAACGGACAACCACATGTTCAACCCCCATCTTACCCACAGTGGAACACACTAACTCAGAGTCATCCTCTAACTCTACAAACATACCAAAAACCCTTCTAAGCCTGAGTTTTGATCCAAGCCAAACGATGAAATGAGGCAAAAGTCGACAGATAGCTTCACACTAATTGGAGAGTCAAATGCCAGTTTATTTATGAGATTAGTACAATGGGGTATGACCACTCCTTTCCTTGGGTGCACTCTTAATCGGCGTTCAAGAAATTTTGATCATAATGTACTATGTGCGTATCATTCTAATGCTTAGGGTCATAGTATTAAAGATTTTTGAGATTTGAAAAGAGAAGTTGAAAAGACGATTCAAGATGGATCAATTATGGTGCAGAACACTGACAGTGAGGGAAGCTCTAGTCATGCTGATATGCAAACCGGTGGCTAAGTTGTCAGGCTGAGCAATTGAGAAGTCACCCCTCTCCTTACTAAGAAAAGGTCTGGTAGTTTGTTTTTTTCTTTTCTGTTTTCTAAATTATTTTAGGGTTGTAGTCTTGGATCTATCTTGTTTTGTACCTTTGTTATTTATGTTCAAACTCTTCTATCTTTTATTTCAACTAAATGAATTATCCCTTTTCCTTTGTGTTTTAAATATGTATTTTTTGTTTGTTTTCTTTATACATTACATTTTATGTTGACTCTAGTGGTATGACATGATTGCAGAATTTTTAGCCAAATCATAAAGTCCAATTTAACCATGAAACATGGAATCAGAGGGCTAAGGTTAGAAAAAGCATATGAGAAAATAGGTAGAGTGATGAGACATTTGGTGACAAGTTGAAGCCTTCTTTCAAAATTAAGGCAATTATTTTGAGAATCACAAGAATAACTTAGTCATCAATTGAAAAGCATAGCTCAATTAGGTCAAACAGTGTCTGCATGATCCTATTAAGAGGAACAAAAAGAAAATCAACTCCACGAAAGCATGATGAGTCATTCAATGTGAGGGATGTACAAAAAATATGGAGTTGTATGTTTGACAAGAATAGAAAAAGAGGTGACACACATGTTCAGGGCAAGTTAGTGTGGTAAAACATGCCATAAGTGATGTTGATCGTGCACTTTCACATTGCATGCTACGTACTAGTATTTTCAAGGATTGATATGATGAAAGCATTTTATTCTGCTATCTAAATATTGTCATCCTTTGTTTACCTCATTTGAGCCTTAGTGTTATTTTCTTTCATACCCACTTTTAGAATCAAGATAAAGCTAGCAAAGATCAAAAGAAAAGTATCGAGCAAGAGAATAGAGTCAGAAAGTTTCAAAAAAAAAATAGAAAAATGTGTCCAAGAAGGAAGAAAAGAGTGTCAAGAAATTAGATTCAGAAAAATCAAAAAGAAAAAAGAGACAAAAGAAAAAAAATAAGTCAGAATCAAGCAAAAATAATAAGCTATTAGAACTATGCATGACCTGATTCTCCTCTCTCGGGGGTGAGATACGTAGGCTGTCCTATTTTGGGATTGGTCCAACCAGATAAACAATTTAGCATTTCCTAGTCAAAAGAAACTGGGGCATGAGTTGATCCTCATTGTTTGAATCGATTCCAAAAGTTTTAAATCCTACTATAATTTAAGTGTCATTTGAGCCTCATGTCCTTCCTTCTTTCTAACCTTATCCAAAAGCCAAGTTACAACCAAAGAAAAACCTTCAGATCAATCTTTGAGAATGTTAAGGCTAAGCATGCTATGGATATGATGATGCATTTGGGAACTACTTGTCTTCCTCAGCGTAAGGAATCGAGAGGGAAATACAAATAAGAGATCCTTATTGGTGAAAACCCTCACGGGCACTGTGAGGCGATGTTAAGTTGAGAGAAATAAAAATGAGAGAGTCTTATTAGTGAAAACCCTCACGGGCACCATAAAGTGATGGTGAGCAAAAAGAAGAAAGAGAGAGGCTTGTTGGCAAAAACCTTTTAAGGTGTCACTAGCCAAGTGAGGTCTTAAATACAATTGGTCCAAGGAAGTAACTCAGTTTTAGGGCCATTAACTCAACCACAATTGATATAAAGTTTGGATGGAAAAATCAGACAGCTTAATCCAAATGCATGGCATAATCATTAGAGTTAACTGTCATTTTTAGATAAATTTTTCATTTCTTCATTTCAAATGGGGACATTTAATGTCTTTTCCATTTCTCTTTATTTTTATTTTATTTTCTTGAGTCAGTTAACCAAATAAAAATCATTATCATTTTTTTCTCTTGTCTTTGAGTCAATTCTATGTCAAAACAAGGGAGAAAATTTTCCAAAATTGGCTACCAGCTTCATCAATTGCAAAGCAAGACAAAAGCTAACACCTAAAAGAGACATGATTGTGAGCCAAAATGAAGCAAGCAGAAAGTTTTGTTAACAAACAAGTCTGGAAACTCATGAAATACCAAGGTTCGAAAAGGGTTTATCTGAGAAACAGGGAAAGGCATAGATACAGTATTTGTTTCAGAGTCACTCTTAATAACTTGAGTTTGGGTCAATGGTGCAGCAAGTCAATGATATATGCTAATGGTTGGAAGCAAGGTTAAATGTGACGAGGGAAAGAGCGACCGCCGTGAAAGCTAAAGCCACAAATCAGCCACCATGTTTCAAACACACAAGTTTTCTTTGATGAAACAGGAAACATACTACCTTCAAAGCAAAAACTTCAGAGAATAAACATCAAGGGATGCAATGCCTCACTTTTACAAATACAGGAAGCAATGTTGCTGTACAGGTTTGATAATAAAATAGTGGTAAAATTTATCATCCTATATCCCTCAGAGACACACTTGTCCAGGGATTTCAGTTTTCATTTTCTAGGTGATACACTTCTTCAATTGAACTTTCAATCCTAGGAGACGTACCTTCTAGTCGAGTTATTTCCCTGATTCCTATAAAACATACCTTTTAGTCGAGTCATTCCCCTTGACCCCTAGAAGATGTACCTTTTAGTCGAGTCATCTCCCTTGATTTCTATAAGACGTACATTTTATTCGAGTCATTCCCCTTGACCCCTAGAAGATATACCTTTTAGTCGAGTCATTATCTATGATTCCTATAAGACGTACCTTGTAGTCGAGTCATTTCCCTGATTCCTATAAGACATACATTTTAGTTAAGTCATCCCCTTTGATTCCTATAAGACGTACCTTTTAGTTGATTCATTCCCCTTGACCCCTAAAAGATGTACCTTTTAGTCGAGTCATCTCCCTTGATTCCTATAAGACGTACCTTTTAGTCGAGTCATCTCCTTTGATTCCTATAAGACGTACCTTTTAGTCGAGTCATTTCCCTTGACCCGTAGAAGATGTACCTTTTAGTTGAGTCATCTCCCTTGATTCCTATAAGACGTACCTTTTATTCAAGTCATTCCCCTTGACCCCTAGAAGACGTACCTTTTAGCCGAGTCATTCCCTGTGATTCCTATAAGACGTACCTTGTAGTCGAGTCATCTCCCTTGATTCCTATAAGATGTACATTTTAGTCAAGTCATTCCCTGTGATTCCTATAAGACGTACCTTGTAGTTGATTCATCTCCCTTGATTCCTATAAGACGTACTTTTAGTCGAGTCATCTCCCTTGATTCCTATAAGATGTACCTTTTAGTCGATTCATTCCCCTAGACCCCTAGAAGACGTACCTTTTAGTTGAGTCATCTCCCTTGATTCCTATAAGACATACCTTTTAGTCTAGTCATTCCCTTTGATTCCTATAAGACGTACCTTTTAGTCGAGTTATCTCCTTTGATTCCTATAAGATATACCTTTTAGTCGAGTTATTCCCCTTGACCCCTAGAAGACGTACCTTTTAGTCGAGTCATATCCTTTGATTCCTATAAGACGTACCTTTTAGTCGAGTCATTCTCCTTGATTACTATAATGATGTGACTTTCACAAAAGTCCTTTGATGATAAACTGGGGAAAAAATTAAATCTTTTCTTTGGAACTTCATTTTTCTGGCAAATGAAATTTCTTTATAATAATCATTGTTTGGGATAATTTTCTTTTTAGTTTTGATGTGATTTCAAGAGCCCGCCTGAAGAACAGGGCGAATAAATGAAAAGTCAAGCAACATGGTGAAGAAGTTGAAAGTCAAGAAATAAGGTGAAAATATTGAAAGTCAGCATATTGAAAAATAGCAAGTCAGGAACCCGCCTGAAGAATAGGGCAAAGAAATTACAAGTCAGGAGCCCACCTGAAGAATAGGGTGATGAAGTAGTAAGTCAAGAGTCAAAAAAAATTTGCATAGATAGAATTTTTGTAATTTCATTTATGTTTTAACTTGTAATTTTCATTTTTGA
>NW_025855160.1:0-2371 GCF_002878395.1 Capsicum annuum
CGTGCTTTGCGAACCTAGTTGAATCCCTAGTCAAATCGCTAAAAAACTGGTTTTGCATAAACACCAAAATATTTCTAAAATTTCTTTCTTTTCAAAAAATAAACTTTTTTCAAAGTTAGTCAAAGACGATTTTCAAACAGTCCGGTTAACCGCAAGTTAGCGGACGTCTTAGGTGCCTAACACCTTCCTAAAACTTTAATAGGAACCTCTTACTTAGAATCTCTTAACTTAAATGATTTTTCCATTTTGGATCATTTAAACTGCTTTATAAAGGTTGCTTAATTCCTTTTCAAAATTAAGTGGCGACTCTTTCAAAAGTCAAAAATTTTCGCAAAACAGAAATGGCAACTCTGCTGGGGAATTGTAACTAGGTTCTAACCAAATGTTTGATTTCGTCTTTTGATTAAATATTTATGTGTTTATATGTTTCGATTCTGTAAAGTTTAACTAGCCCACCTCATGGCATATTCCTACATTATTTAAACTGTTTTGGGGTTTCATGGATGTTCTAGCCCTTGTTGTTCAATTCCAAAATGTGTTGGAAATACAACGGTTTATTACCACGTGAGTCATCTGATGGTTGTTCATATTTTCAAACTCAAGTTGTCTGCTTGAGAACCAATGTTCAAACCTACTCTAGACACCTAGGATAGAATGAAACCAAAACCTTATTTTAGGCATGAGCCTAGGACGACCCAATACCCGAGCGGGGTATTGGGCCAATTATAAAACCTGACCTGCGTCTATTGACCTCGACTCAATTATAGATGAAACATATTTATGTGTTGAAGAAAATGTATGCCTATCTAATTCAATCCATTATCCTTTGGGGTTCGGGAAAAAGCTTGATTTGCTTACTTTCGTAAGAAGAATTAAAGCAAGTTAAGCAAGAAATTGATTGATTTGGGAGGTTGCATTAAAAGTACAATTTGAATGTCAACAGATGTCACCAATATAAGAAATGGATGAAGCTAAGAAGGGGAAGGCTGGTAGAAGAAGCACTCAGGAATTAGATTTTTTCATCCCCTGTGTGGGAGCGTATCTTCTTTCATGTTATTTCTTTTTCCCTAAATATTGTATCCCTCTTTCGTTATATTTTGTGGGCATCTATGCCCTTTTAGTGTCTATAAAAGTTGGGGGATAATGGATTGACCTTAAGCAAGCATATATTTTTTCTTCAAAAATCATTAGGCCCAAACCCTTGGCTCAAAAGGGTCACCTAATTAGGATGCACGTTTATTACAATATGCTTGTGTAATATAACTATTTATGTGCTTATACGTGTTATGTTGATTTGAATCAAAGGAAAACTAATCAAATCCCATTTTTCATAGAACATCTCTAGTCAGAAATATACCCTACTATACAAAAGTCCGACTAAAAGTACTCCAAGTCTCCCAAGTTTATCAGAAAAGTCCGTAGTCATTCTTAAAACTTCCAAAATGATCGTTACCATTTTAGGAAAGTTTACTTTAAAATCAAAAAAAGATGTTATAGTTTCGAACTATGTAGGGCCTGATTTCTCCTCCGTGAGATACGTAGGTGGCCTTTTGGCCTGGACCCTATCTTTAAAAACTCGATTGTCCTCCACTTTCTTGAAGGAAGCAGAAGAGTTGAACCTTCCCGACAAATTCCATCTATCCATATCATTGAGCAAAATCCTGTTCATTGAAATCCTCGAGTCATCATTACCTCATGGATCAATTCGCATGAGATGAGAAACAACTCTATGTGTTTACTTTCTACCTTATGATCTTGCTTTACTTATTACTAACGAAATCTAACACATCAGCCTTTGAGTAGTTTTTACTTTGCATATAATAGAAACTACTCTGTGTTGGCACAAAATGACCCTACTTCAACAGATCAAAATGAATAAGAGATCCCCTTCTTGACTATAGCTTTGTTACAGGAAACAAAATGACTAGTAGTAAAACTGGACTGTACCAATCATTTTTCAACCCTGTATGTGATAGTCTCGAGGATGGAATAAGGAAAAATGCGAGGGAAGATTTTTCCAAGACAAATGGGGTCATGGAATTTTAATTGGAGGAAACATTATTGAATTGGACCTCCACTCCACTCATGACTCATCGCCTGTCGTATAACAGTAACTTAAAACCTACCATTGTCATGTCATGTCAAGAAGCAAAATAATGGTAGCCCTAGAACAGTCAACAGAAGAGTCAAAGAGTTTGAGAATTAAAGAAGCCTAATCTAGAGGAAACCGAGGTGGTAAACTAAGAAGGCGATGACTCCATTAGACATTTAATCCTTTGCTCTATCAAGACAAACGCAATGCAAACATCATGTCATCCATAGAAGTACTTATTTATATCCTAGTAAGATGGGTAAGATTATTTTTAGGGTC
>NW_025855161.1:0-1227 GCF_002878395.1 Capsicum annuum
ATATCATACTGTACATGCATATCTGATATATGGGTAGCTGATTTATGAATGTAGGACTGAGTGTTCTGATAAACTAAGTTTCTCAAAATAAGAATGCATATCTGATGATTAACTAATAAGTTGAATCCATGCATATCTGATGCATGATTATATGACTGACATGATACGTGAATGCATGACTGAATGTACTGATAAGCTGACCACGCATATCTGATGTGTGAATACATGACTGAACTAACTAACGAACATGCGACTGAACATGCAATGGTAAAGGCACTAAGATTGAACTGAAACATGAGAACATGACTGATTCTACTACATGACATATGGACTGAACATCATGAACTAAACTGAACCTTTAAATACTTAACTTACAGCTAAGGTCTAACTTGAAGGTCAACTTATGAGTACCCTCTATTCTAGACTAAATTTGTTATGCAAGGAGAAATTGAAGGATCTAAGGCATGAGAGAGTTAAGAGAGAGTGAGGTATCTCCCTCTTGGGATGCTATGTCCCTCTAAGAATGCTTACCTTATGGAAATACTGGGTGATGCATAGGGCATCTACGAACTAGATTATAACTAAATTTTGGTAGTCTGAAACTAATGCATGATGCATGAGATGAACTAAACTTGCAACTACTAGGAGGTTCTACCTTGAAATAGTTACATTCTCTGAGATTTTGGATAGCATTAATAGATGCAAGGATGAGAAAATAAGCTATAAAAATCTGACTACCTGATTGCTAAACCAACTTGCTAGCTTTACTAGCTAACTCATACTGAAACATATGCTCGAATGAGAGAAAGATATCTAACAATGCATACTATGATCATGAAAGACTGGTAACATACCCGAATCTAAGTCAGGGAAACTTTCTAGAATAGGATGGGTCTGGAGTGCATAAAGTCTATTCTGACACTGACCACTATTGGTACTTTGCTGACACAACTCCTTACCTCTCTTTGCTATAACTCTACACTCTCGCATCCTGTGTCCTAGCTTGCCACACCTAAAGCATACATCACTACGTTCCATACATACACCTAGATGATTCTTACCACTCTCTTCGCAAAGCGGATAAGACCTTTATTTTCACTACCCTAGGCCTCAGAGCCTGGCGCTCCATCATGACGGTCATTTATGGACTTATATGTTGGTACACTAGTTGAGGATAAATCTGGTACTGAACATTTCTAACTATGCTGAGAACGGTTACCACCCTGT
>NW_025855162.1:0-2522 GCF_002878395.1 Capsicum annuum
GAGTCTAAACTCCAATTAAACCGTAACCTACCTCAATCGAAGAATCCAAATGCAAACTAATTTGCAACAGCCTTGCCCTTCCGTAAAACTTCCAAATAATCAAAATCTGTTCAAATACATTATATCCGTAAGAGTACGATCTAACAACACCCACTTAATCAATTCTTGCTCTAAAGATCCTGAGCCTAAAATTAAATTGTTAAAATAGCAACTGCTAATTGTACGTAATATCTACAAAATTTATGAAGCAAAGAAGAAACAGTACTAGCGCCCATACCTGTAGGAACCAAAATTCATTCAACTATAATCATTGCAATATGATTATCTATATTGTATAATCCATTTATCTACTGATTTTCTCCAAATTCGCATAATAGTATGAACACCAAACATTCTCATGTCATGCAGTCCCATGTTTAATTATTAATTTAATAGAAAACCTTTTATTTCATTACCAACCTCAAAAAGCCAATGATTAGAAGCAATCATTACCATATTATTTGTTTACCAAGTTAAATTAAATTCTAAAAAAATGCTATAAAGCTAACCTGATGATCTTCAGAATTTTCTTTGATGCGGTAGTGTGGAATAGGGTTTTCTAACCATCTTTTACCTCATCTTCTGACTATTTTCTTCTATTTTTATTATATAAGGTAAAGCCTTCCCACTTAAATTAATTCTTGTATTGGCCATATAAGAAAATAAATTAAAACTTTGGCCTATTAAATCACTATTAAATTCATTATTTAAAATACGCAAGACTTGGAATAGATCATGGAAATTTATCGGGACCTCAGAAAATAACTCAAATAATGACTTAAATCACTTTTTTACATCTTAAAAATTGATACTACTCATCCTGCTCATAAATTCCAGCACATAAATTACGGGGAGAGCTAAAATTGAAAATATGAATAAATTTCACAAATGAGCAGAAGAGTCATTACCTCAGATACCAATTAAACAACCATTCATCCCCGAACGACAATAAGTGACTAGGAGGAGAAACAGGAAATTACCTGTATCCTCAAAAAGATATGGATACTTGCTACGCATGTCTACTTCGATCTCCCAAGTGTCCTCCTCAGTAGGAAGATTCTTCCACTGGACCTTCACAGACACAATCTTCTTAGTCCTCAGCTTACAGATAACTAAATACCTAGCTGAGCCTATGCTACCCTCACCGCCCCAAACTTGGAAGGTTCAATCATTATACAACAATACAAGGCATATTCTTCACCCATATATATGCAACCGTCCTATACCAGCTGATAAATATAAGTGCATACTGGTGATAGGTGATACGCATGCAGAAATGAATACAAAGTACACAATCAATGTCATAACTCATCATGTCCTCATCAGGACATCATCATCGTAATCAACCTCCGGCCATGTCGGATATCAACACATTATCAATAGTATCCTCTAGCCTTGCTATGTATCAACATATAATTGTCGGGTATCGACATCATCACAACAGTCATTACTAAATAACATACTCTAAAATACTCAAAAAAAAATTAGTCATATCACCATGCAATATTTATCTAGTCAATACTTCCCAACTACTCTTTATTAGCTAACTAACACTTATTATAATAGAATCACTAGTTCGCTAGTTATCACATAACCTCTAGTTATTAGCCTAAACATTATCCATCACGTGATCCTTATTCATGGGGTAACAACTAACCACTACTTATCTAATAGCCAACATCTAACATATAGTCAAGAGGTTCATCACTAGACCAAAACTTCTATTTATCCACCATTCATTATCATCAACTAATCATCCTATGTCTATTAATCATTACTAGACAACACATTACTACTTGTCACCTAACCATCTTTTATTAACTGACACCATTCATTATCTAACCATCATTTACCAACTAATCCTTGCTTAACTATTCATTAGTTATCCATTGCAACTATTTAAGGTTATTAACTAGTCATCTCTTATTACCAACATCCCTTATTATCTAGCCTTATTAACACACAACTTCTCGTTTATCGACTAATCGACATTAGGAATTTTGTCACCAATACCAACTAATCTTCACTTACGCTAGACCCGACCTCACCATAAGTCACACATTAACCATCGCTAGCACCATGTTTCAACTAAGCAAGATTCATTAACTAATATATTAGATTCCTAGCCCTCGAGTGCTATAGCCCCCTAATAGACAACTAGTTACCATATAGCTTAACCATTAATTGGGCAGAACAATCAGAAGATCATATTACAGATACAATCACATCAATTACCAATATAATACTCATGAATATACCAAATCTTTGCATGCCATCACCAGTATTCAATCGATAAAGTCGTAAGCAATATACTGTATCTTCCTCTGTCCCATACTAGAGAGATGTGTATACAAATATATGTATTATAAAATGTAATCGTATCCTTTACACTGATAAACACTCCTCGGATATTCAACCATTATCATAACACAACCCTTGGCCTATTAATTTATCCGAAATCATCACAATATTATAATCACGGC
>NW_025855163.1:0-1945 GCF_002878395.1 Capsicum annuum
AAAAAAGTTCTTAGTTTCTTATTTTTTTACTCTACTTCTATGTAATTGAGCTAATCGATGTGATTAGCATGATTTCAAGTATTAATAAGGTAGATGAAGACATAATGGGACTATGGATATGGATGTCATATGACACAAGAGAGAGTAGCAATCTGGACCAAATATTGTGCCTAGAAACTATGTCCAAGACTAATTTGTCATTTATAATTAGTTCAGGGACTTAGAAGGAAATTATGAGAGAAGAGATTATTAAAACACTTAATTGCTGAATTTTTATTCAGAATTCATTATTCTATATTATTCTGAGAGAGGAGAAAGGCGGCTTAGCTTGAGGACAGAGAGAGAAACATTTTTATCTCTTGTTTCAATATTTGCACACCAAGATCATCTTCTAGTTTTTGGTATGATGAATATATTTATGATGCTTTTCGTTTATTCATGAGTAGCTAAGTTTATTAGTTAGGGCTATGGAAGGCTTGTAGAATATAATCTATTACTTTGGGTTTTGAATTCATTATGCATTGATTTGTTTACATCATACTCTCTTCGTTTATTTTGAATTGTCGTGGTTGCAAACATAGAGGATGTGCCTTAAAACACAAATTGTTTGAGAGAAAGGTTGTTGTTCAGAAAAGAGAGTAGTGACAAGAAAATAGGACTTCCAATCCCTACTTCATATGTTAATGCCTTAGCAGGATTAACTACTTCGTGATTTCGGATTGTTTTTGGTAAACGATTTTAATTCGAGTTAACTAAAGTGAATTAGTCCTTGATGGTTGAGAAACACTAGGATTATGTTATTAAATACAATACATTTCTCTGTAAGCACGATGCATGTATGAATTCGTAAAGCCCACAGTTAGAAAGTATTGAAAACTACAAGGTGTACATAACCATAGCTTGCTATTTCTCTGAATTTGAATACTACTACACATATTTCATCTTGTTAAACTGAAACCTTTAATTTGTGAACTGAATCAAATCCCATCTATTTATTTTATGAAAACAAACGATTAAAAGTCAACTAATATGCATACAACTTAATTAGCACCATATTCCCTGTGGGATTCGACACCAACCTAGTTGGATTATATATTGGACAATGACCGCTTAATCTCTCGTAAGAGAAGTGTAATTTGAGAGTTATCACTACCCCAATAGGTCAGTCTATCATAGCCTAGCGGCTATAAAGAAACTGTCTGGTTATGATATCTCAGAAAGTCACTTCAACAGACTTAGTAGAATTAGAGATGATAGATTTTGACGTCATTCACGACATAGATTGGCTCCATTAATGCTATGCCTTGGTTGATTTTAGAACAAAATAGTTCATTTTTAGTTTCCAAATGAACCAGTCCTTGAATGAAGGGGTTGTACCTCAGCTTCAGTTGATATAAGTTTGACTCTCTAGATTGAACTAGTAGAAAAAAGAGTTGAGAATTCTAAGATGGTCAGTGTTGAGGTTGCTATATGTTGATTGTTGGGGAAATAGAAAGTTAAGAATTGTGTATCAAAAGGAAGTATTAGCAATGGACCTTCCATTATCATGTGTAGTCCTTCAGAATGAGTTTAGTGTTTATGAGTATTGTTATATCTCAGGCTCTACAGTAAAGTGATTTCATTTCAACTTAGAGTTTATTAAGTTATTCACAGACTTGGGATAATGGCTTTAAGCTAAGGGAAATATGGTAGGACAAGTAACCAAGTCATACTTTCAGATTTAAGTAATAATGTCAGTATGCACAGAAAAGTAGTAGGAGGGGATGATGCCTAACCCATCTTTACCTCAATGCAAAGTTTTACACTTCAACTATCATGATATCTGCTTATACCGTACATGTCAGCTCTATGATCATGTCTTATATTCTTTCACATTATAGAAAATCATATACAATTCTAGTTCCTAGTATAAGGAGTTCCAGTCCACTCAGTACTATGAATCATG
>NW_025855164.1:0-1453 GCF_002878395.1 Capsicum annuum
CGGTCAAAAAATTTGCAATGGTACTGTTACCCCAATTCAAAGGTCCATCCAATTTGCTGGCAAGTTTTCCGATCAAATTCTTGATAAAACTCAACTTCAACAATTTTTAGAATGCGTTAATTATATAGCAGATTTTATTCCCGGGCTCAACAATCTATTGAAATCTCTCCACGACAGGTTAAAAAAGCCTCCTCCTCCATGAACTCAAATTCATACCAATGTAGTTAAAGAAATCAAATTAAAGGCAAAAGACCTTCCTTGTCTATCTCTCCTCGATCCCTCTACATTCAAAATAGTTGAAATAGATGCATTAGACATAGGCTATGGTGGCATTTTAAAACAAAAGAAACATGACAAAGAATAGTTTCATTTGCATCCAAACATTGGAATAAAGCTTAGCAAAATTATCCTACTATCAAAAAAGAAATTTTAGCAACTGTGTTATGCATTTTCAAATTTCAAGTTGATTTGTTAACTCAAAATTTTTTACTAAGGATTGATTGTAAAGCGGCAAAATCTGTTTTGCAAAAAGATGTTAAAAAACCTTGCCTCTAAACATAAATTTGCTAGTTGGCATGTAATTTTATCTTTTTTTTATTTTGATATTGACTATATCAAAGAGAGCTCTAACTCAATAGCAGATTTTCTTACCAGGAAATTCTTGCAGGGAAGATATGATGCCCTGAAAAAATAAAAAAGAATCTCCAGAAGAGACCACCAAAACTGTTGTTACACCATAACAAATAATTTCAATTGCACCAAATCAACTTTCAAATGTATTAGCTGACACAAATCAACCAATATATCAAACCTCAGCTGATTATGCCATGCTAGGATTACCATAATCTTTCATAATGCAATAAAGTAAAAATCCAATTTTAATTTCCAACATCAAGAAATGGGCTGATTTGGTCGATGAAGAAGACTAAGAGACTCAATTAGCTCAAACAGTGTCTGTCCCCCGGACAAAAGAAAATTTTAAACAATGGCACCTACTTATGGGTCTTAAAGATCTACCCAGCATGTCAGGTGCAACCAAAAGGGATTATTTGAGAGATTTTCAGATCTTTCAAAACATGTATTCGCAAGAGGAGGCTTCAAGCCACACATCGTCTCATTCTGTGCTTGCTAAGAGCACCATAAAAAATCCAGTGGATGTAGAAAACCCATTAATTTTTCCTTTAACTTTCCACAAAATGATTCAAATATTTGTTCTGTACAAACTAAAATAATTTCCTCACCTACCCCACAACCAATTTCTTCAAGTAAAGGATCCTCCTCAAATGATCCAACATATTTAAAAAATGACAGTGTTTTACCAATAATCCAAATTAAAGTTGAGTATTGACACTCCAACCTCCAAGAGGTAGCTAAGCAAATACTTAGCCCTGCAATAAATTTTATCTAAAAAACTCCTGCCCATACCCAGAAGTTTTATGAATTCATACTAACA
>NW_025855165.1:0-2746 GCF_002878395.1 Capsicum annuum
GGCACTTAACATCTCCTGCATGTCTATGACTAGACATCTAGCGCGTGGACAATATAACACGAAGACCTAACATTATGTAGAGCAAAAATAGGGATGGGACTGTCTTTGATATTATGTTAAGGAGAGGAACATTGGACCTAACTCAACACCAAAAGCTAGCTCATCAAGTAAAATAACTCATCAAGCTATTATACTGAAGATAAGGAAGGCCATCATACCTTGAGATTGATTTCTTCGACTGGTAACTTGAGGATATAAATGAGAGCTATAAAATCTCCAGCACTCATATCCATATCAAACACAACATTCTTTCCGAGTTTCTTGCCCCTGAAATCTGGTTTGTGAAGTTTTCCGCCGTAATGAGGAAATTGTGTAGAAAAATTGAATAATCCAGAATTTTCTCTTTGGTTTAAGACCTGAAACCATAAAAAAATTATAGGAATAAGTTGTATCCAAATTTAAAATCTGTAAGAAAAAAGAGGTTCAGAGTAAATAAGAAGCTGGTATAATACTATTAACCTACATCCAGGAAGCTAACGAAAAATTCTCTGTCTAGTGCAGTTTTAGAATTTTGATTAGGTTTTGCTCTTACAGCAACACGAACAGGTACTCCTCTTGGCCCAACGACTTCTTTCGTATAACCATCCTGACAAACAGCATCAGCTCAGAACACATACACAAGTATAATGATCAAACAAATAATGGATCACAAAAATTTCTTTTTGATTGAAAATATGAAGTCGTAGAAATATGATAAGCAAAGAAAATCTCTGGCAATCTTTACAATGATTTATTTACTTACAATAAGCATAAATCATGTTTTGTCCAAGTTACCAACAAAATGACATGTTTTACTAGAGACAATTCTTCACCTGGCATTTGCCCCTCCCATTCTTGACTATACAAAATGGATCACGAAGTCGAGTCTGAACGTGACCACTATGAACTCCATTTATTTCCAAGTTGAACTTTGGAGTTGTACGTCCATCAAAAAATGGATTTGATCCATCGGATATCCCGTATGGCATATTTGAAGTAACCACAGTAATATTGATATACTCCATTTCCGCAAATTCATTTTCTCCTTGGTGGTTGTGCTGATTCCTCATGATTGAAGCAGCTATTCCAGACATAAATGAGTCCCACATAAAGTAACTCTGCATCCAGCAAAGTTATCATCACTTAATTATATTCAAGCAGATGTTTTCAAATCAAAAGTTATTGTGTGTATATGTACATTGTAAATGTACCGTATAGAAGTGGTCATCAAACCAAGTATCACGAGCAATTTTCAGGGACTTGAAACAGTACTGTGCCTCGTAGGTATTCTGATTCTTCTCAAAGGTCTCAAAAAACTCTTCAGTTACGGGAATGGTGTTTGTGGCATCCAAAGGGACAAGAGTAGCTGGAATACCAGAATGAATCACCTACAGTATAAGGATATTGATGATGATTAGCTACAAGCCTATAACACATGACTAGCAGTAACGTCGAGAAACAACATGCAGAAAAAATGCCTATGATTTTTGCAATACCTGGTAAGCCGCAAAAGGATCCATAAACAAATTGAATTCTGCGTAAGGGTTGCTTGTGTAATCTGTGATTAAATTGCCACGGTCACCACACTCTGTAGTTTGACATGAGGAGGTCGAGTTCGTTGGGCAACACCCAGTAAGATTTTGTGACCTTACACCACCTCCCATTATGTAAATATGCTCAATATTTTTCTTTAAATGAGGATTGCTTATCAGAAATAGTGCAAAGTTTGTATGTGATCCAAGGAGAAAAACTACGGTTGGCCCAGAAGAAATTGTTTTGATCATTACTTGCTGAGCAGTTGGCTGTCGAAGAGGAGAATATTTTCTCTTTCCCTTGTTACAAGGTCCAGATTAACAAGTTGGCATGAGAGAATTGAACATTGTATAATCATAAGAAAGAAAGGTGGAAGGCAAAATTTTGATTGATATGATTAAGACGGGGAGAATGGTACCTGCGGAAGGAAACTCTTTCGGAATCCATAATTTGAGTCGATGTCCAAGCGTCCTCCGCGACCAATAGGTACAGCTTGTCTATATCTACAATATCCAGCGGTTCCATCTCCCTGACAATTCAGTGAAACTTTAGTAGCATATTCAGGAAAAGGGCAAGCATGAAGATGTATAACTTCACTGCATTTTGACATATGCTTAATTTTGTTAGGTTTTCCATGATTTTCTTACCAAAATTAAGTTTTACTAAAAGTAATATCATAATTAATTTTACTTTTACTCAAAAAAAAAGTATAAAACTTTTTTATATTCTCGTTTTAAAATTCTTGTTTAGAGGGAGATTTTCTCTCAATTAGTTATTAGTATATTTTTTAATATTATATGTAAGCCAATGGCCAAACCATATAATAATTTTATGCTTTTTGTATTGTTCTTATTCGTCATCAGAATTATCGCCATCTTGGTTTGCAAACTTTAAGCTTCCGCATGACGCCCTCTCAATTTCTAACCCTAACAAATTTAAACTTGCAGAATTGTGCCAAAGGTTGAGTAAATGAAGAATTTTTTCACCTGATCAATTATAGGGATATATCCCCCAACATTTGGCATAATTGTGCCATTGGGAAGTATTCCACCTTCACCTCCCACACCAACAGCAATATCGTCACGCCCCATCATGTAAAGCATGTCATACATCTGATTTACAGCATGTCCTGCATCACTCCATGCATTTGTGCTAATAGTTATTGCCTGCAGCA
>NW_025855166.1:0-2012 GCF_002878395.1 Capsicum annuum
AAAAAATACATATGCAGTTCTTATATGTATTTATATTTGACTGCATAAAATTGTTTTATATATACAGGTCATATATTTCCTTTGGCATATGGTGCGATTGATTCTGAAAATGATGCATCTTAGACGTGGTTCTTTGAGAATCTAAAGAAAGCGTATGGGGAAAGACAAAATATGTGTGTTGTTTTTTATAGAAATTCAAGCATCATAAAGGTTGTTGGTGATGTGTTCAAAGATGTACCACATTACGCATGTATGTGGCATCTGTGGAAAAACTTTACAGAAATTCACATAATGCATTGTCGAAAATCTTTTATACAATAGCCAAAGCATACTCAAAGTTAGAATTCCACATATTAATGGAAAAAGTTGAGGCGGTTGATATTAAGGTGAAGAAATATTTGGAATTAGCTAGTTATGAAAAGTGGGCTAGGTCGTATGCAACAGTTCACCAAGGATGGACTTTGACTTCAAATATTGCGGAGTCAATAAATAGAGTACTTGTATCAGCTAGAGACCTGCCAATTTATGATTTTCTTGAGGAAGTTCGTTTACTGTTTGCAAAATGGAATTGCAAAAATAGGCAACAAGCTTCATATATCTTCACAACACTCATTGAAAAGTTTAATGACATACTCAAAGAGAATGACGCTTTGTGTACTCGTATGACGGTATGACCTTTTAGATTTGTGAAATTTGTAATTATGAAAATATAAGTATGAAAATACCTTTCATTCAGTTTTAAATTAATGAAAAGATATACAACACAAACAATATGAACATATAAAAACATAACATGTATTCTGAATATGTTTTTTTGTATTGAAAATTATTAACACTGCATATGTATTTGAACGCTCAGAAAAATGATGTACTCTGCATATGTATTTTTATTGCATATTTATTTTTCCTGCAAAATGCTAGTGTGTTTACAACATATCATAGAATAGAGAATTCATTTTTTGTAGCATTGCATTTAACTTTTTATTTTTATATCAGGTTGTACCAGCCACAGAATATGTGTATATGGTACATGACAAAGAAAAGCACTTCATTGTTTTCCTCAAGAAAAAGAAATGCGCATGTAATGTATTTCAACTAGATGAGATACCATGCGCACATGCTTGTCCGGTGTTAGAGAGAAAGAATTTTGAGAAGGGCCATACTATTGTGATTTGTTTTAACCAAAAACTATTTTGAAGACATATGATGTTTCCATCTACCTGTTTTTACACAAAGATGACTGGATAATTTCAGAGAGCATACTTGGTGAAATGGTACTGTCTCCAAAATTTAAAAGACTTCCAGGAAGACCTGCAAAGAAGGGTTGTGAAAAATCAGGTCAAGATATATTTGAAAAGAAGAACATCAACTCATGCGGTGGTTGTGGGGCTAAGGATCACAATAGGCGTTCTTGTAGGAAATATCTCAAATGATACATTTCTTCTTCAGTATTATTGCTTAAAACTTTGTTTTCAATTTTTATAATCATGAACTTTTTTTTAGTTAATACATTTATGCATCATATTTGACAATTGAACACAGTAATATTTGAATACTGCATATGTATATGTTGCAAAATCTGAACATTGCATATGTATTTTGAAGATACAGTTCATATGTATTTTTAATATTGTATGTATATATATATATATATATATATATATATTAGGTTAAAGTTGGTAATTGTGATTAACCAAACACTTATTTGGTTCCTAATTGTTCAATAATTTAAATACATATGACATATTCTGCAAATATATGTTAGCACTGCATATGTATTTATATGCTAAAAATACATTTGATGTATAATCAATATGTATTTTTAAGAAAAAAATCAACACTGCATATGTATTTTGTAACTAATATCTCACAATAAATTATGTATCTGCATTAAAACCGCAAACTTATCTTTAATTCGAATGCTAATTTATAATGGTATTAAATGAACACATATCAAAATACATATTAGGTATGATCAATATGTATTTTGAAAATGTTTAAACTTAACACTG
>NW_025855167.1:0-1853 GCF_002878395.1 Capsicum annuum
AGCCTAAATATATATATATATATATATATATATATATATATATATATATATATATATATTTGCAATGATAGTCGATAGATATTGGTCCGTATTCACTTAACAAGTTTGTATACGTTTGTTATATTGGTATGTACTGGTCCATTTTCATCTAATAAAATTCATATAAATTTGTATTGATATGCATGGTTTGTATTCATCAAACAAATTGATATACATTTTTTCATTAGTATCATTATAAATTTGCATTGATATACATTAATTAGGTATTCGCCTAACAAATTTGGATACGTTCATTCTCATTGTTATCCACGGTCTTTATTCTCCCAATAAGTTTATTCACATTATTTGCATTATATCTATTGGTTCATCAACAAGTGTAGATACTAATAAAATGTATAATAGAGAACAATATGCAGAATGAGTTGTACACAAACCATGATATAAATTTAGGAAGTTAATGACAAAAGTTATATTAATATGAAAAAAAAATTCAATGCTGCTACAAAAACGTGAGATAAGAAAATAAAATCATTGAATCCCTAGTTTTAGGGATATCCAAAGTGAAATAAGAGAGACGATAATTAGAGTATTTTAACTAATACATACAAATAAAAGGACTTGGCTCCGCTCCATTTCCACTCTCTCCATTTTCCCCAAGTCCCCCTTTCGATTAATGACATATGGCCTAATTAAGATGAATGGCTAAGATTTAATTTATTTTAAACTAAACTCTCAACCATGGTTAATATAATAATTTATTAAATCAATTAAAATAAATTACTTATCCAATATCCCTCCTAATTATTGCTCTTTAACTTTTTCTCATTCCCTCCAAATTTATCAATTCTAAAAATTAAGCTCATAAATTACATAAGAAATAAAATGAGGGTCATTACTAAACCGCTGGTGAAAATATTATATATATTTTTTAAGACTTGTTAATTAGCTTTAGTCCCTATAAGAAACAAGAGTAAAAGTAGCCTCAACACTACAAATATGTCCCAAAACTTCTCTTCATTCTTCTTCTTGCAATAAACTATTATTAGCACACAACTAAACCTGAAAAATAATGAGATATGCACTTCAAGATCCATTACTTTATTTGTCGTTGGAAATGAACGTGTAACTTTCTTTGTTATTCCTCCTTTGGCTTTCTTAGTATATATAGAACATTGTATTTTACTACTTAAAAAAAAAATGTCACTTAAATTAATCATTTACCAGTTACTATCTTTTATGTTAAGACATGTTAATTTCAAGACCAGAGAATGAGAGAAACCTTGACTGTCTACAAGTTATTACTGTTAAGGAGCTTGGGGGGGAGGGGGGGAGTAACTAGAGTTTGAATTAATGGACAAACATAATTTGCAATTGATGATTAAGCACTATTATTTATAAATAAAATACATATCAAATCAAATAAGCTAACCCGCAGGAGTTGGTTGTTGGACTTGGAGTATATATTATTAACCATGTGTTTAGATGTATGCTCTATTCTATACATTTATTTTTTAAATACATTTATTATAATAGATCTATTTTACAAGTTAGTTATCCGCATAGATCCGCACCACCTAATAATGGTATCAGAGCCAGTTATTTAAAAAATACAGCAGTAGCATATATGTTTGAATTTAGATTGGATTGAATTAATTATGAGAATAGCATTTAAAAACAGAGAAGCTTTTAGAAAAATTAAAGAATCTTTAATTAGTAATTATTCAGAATATATAAGTCTAAATAAAACAAAAGAAAATCCACAAAGATTAGCCTACCTAATTACCTTAATATCTAGTATTGAAGCAAAATTAATAATCCATTTAAAATCTAGAAGAATGAGACACATACCACCT
>NW_025855168.1:0-1614 GCF_002878395.1 Capsicum annuum
TGCTTGAAATAATATACATACAACATAAATACACTAAATACATACTACTTTAGAAAACATATACACATGTATACATTAAATATATACATGTTTAGAGTTTATAGAAAATATATACACATATATATGTACAATATTATATATATATATATATATATATATATATATATATATATATTACTTAACATACTACTTGAAATAATATATACACAACATATATACACTAAATACATACTACTTTTGAAAACATATACACGTGTATACATTAAATATATACTAGTTTAGAGTCTATAGAAGATATATACACATATATAAGTACAATATAATATATTTACTACTTAAAATTCTACTTAAAATAATATACATACAACATATATACACTAAATACACTACTTTAGAAAATATATTCACATGTATACATTAAGTATATTAAATATACTTTTGAATGGAACTATATACAAATGTATACATTAAGTATATTAAACATCTCACAGGCCCTTTGTTCGGGTAAAAAGATTAATTCTTCCATACAGTCATTAAGCTATTCAAAAATTCTTTTATATTTCAGTTGGTGCTTTGGTTCGGTATTCTGACTACGGCTTAATCCAATATTTGGAAGCTAGTTTGGCCTTATTGGGACCAAATATCGGATTAAGCCGTATCGGAATACCGAACCAAAGCACCAACCGAAATATAAAAGAATTTTCGAATAGCTTAATGACTATATGGAAGAATTAATCTTTTTACCCGAACAAAGGGCTTGTCAGATATTTAATATACTTATGTTGAACCCATTTGTCTAGAAGTTCTGACTGTGCAAAAGTCGCTCTTTTTCTTTATCTTTTACGGGCTAAAGAGGCACAACTTACTAGATGTAGTCACTGAGACAAATACAACATAAGCAATATTAAACTCGACTGTACCACCATTTCGGAAGCAAGTCAAGAAACCATAGAAAAATTCATTCATATTTTGATAAAGTCTAGATTTTTCATAATAATCTAGTAAGAGAAGTTAGCTTTCCAACATAGGCATGAGAAGTTTTTTAGCCGGACATAGTCACGAATGGAAAGGAATAAGAAGTATTAAAAGTACTTCAGAAGAAAAAGAAATAAATACCTTACAAGTGGCCGAGTGCAAGGCCAGAATAGTAAATGTCGGCTAGCTGCCTTCTTTTATTAGAGCCTTGAAATATTATACAAGAGGGGAAGAGGGAGAGAAAAATTAGAGAGAGAAAATAAAAGATAAAAATATAACTACTGCCTCTCTAACAAATGAGGCATTTATATATAGAAATAAAAAGAATCTGCGCACAGTAGCACATAGTATTTTTATTATTACAAAGGGCCCTACATCCTGGTCCCATACATATAAAACATAGTAGTAGATGGGTCCTTCCTATCACATCTTGTATTTTCTTTTCATCTGGTAGAGTAATTCCTCAGTTTTTTTAATTTCTTCGTCATTGAGAATATTTTCTGGCGGAAGTGGCTGAGATTCTTGGATATCTTCAGTTTCTTCACTTGTAAGACTTTTCATAGACGTATCCGAACATTGTTCCACAGTTTTAATCAATTTTTTTCGGACTTCTTCTAAATATTTCTCAATCAATTCTAA
>NW_025855169.1:0-1790 GCF_002878395.1 Capsicum annuum
CAATTTGATGATCACACAAGAGTTTTTAGAAGAAGAAGATTGTTTTTCAACTCAAAATCATGTCTTTACCTGAAAAGAAATTCAGATATTTATAGTCATCAAGGTGTTGCTTCATGAAGAGAAGCAATGATTCAAAAAAGTGCACCCCTTAATAAAGGTGAAACTCTTCGAACAAGGTCCAACTATTCGGATAAGTCACAACCCATTGAAAAGATCATAACCATTCAAACTGAAAAGGTATCTATTCAAATTGCATTGTTTCTCTTGATATTTTTTCGAAAAAATACCTATTCATTTTTCGATTCACATCTCTTACAACCCTAACACTAACAATAATATAGAAAATGTTTTAAACGAGCTTAGGGGAAGGTATGCTCAAGGTTACCCTTTATTATTTAAAAAAAAAAAAGAACCCTCAGCTCGTTGGCTTTAGTGAATTCAGGGTTAAATTCCCATTGTGGTAAGTTGTGATTTTTATACGCTTTCGAGCCAGGAAGATTTTTCATCAAAAAACCGTGCATGTGTGCCTTGCCTTCATTATTGTGTTGTAAAGCTATAGTATCTAAATTGGAGCAACTCTTGGAGGGAGTTCTTCAAAACTATTTCAGTACTTTAAGAAAATTAGTTAAAATTTTAAATTCTCAGAAAGCATAAATAACCCAATTAACGCTACCTTATGAATCGTGTAATAGCTCAATCTATCATAAAGAGAAAAATAAAAGAAATAAAGAGAAACTAATTTAAAAGAAGGAAAGTTAAATATTACTCAATACATGCATATTCTTAAATAAGGTAAGGTTGTGTACAATAAACACATATCTTTTGGCCTTTGTGTGAGCTCCATGAATAACGGAAACTATAGTGTATCGGCCTATTTTACATGCATACATACATACATACATACATATATATATATATATGTATATATTTTCCTAAAGGTTTAGCTAACTCCTAACTAATATAACCAAATACTACAAACTAAAACTCCTAACTACTATAACCAAATACTACAAACTAAACGAAGGTATAGTAAAAAATCTAAATCTTTGGGGGGAATTTGGGGTGGACATGCTTACATAGTGGTAAGGGGAATATATAAGATGCGAGGGCAGTTTTTGGTATAACTCATAAGCAACTAAATACAAAACATAAATCTGGAAGAATAAGGCGTAAGATAACTATATTATGAATTTTCTCAATACAAAACTGAAGTCACAAGGTTATAACTCTGATTTTACAATACAACTAAAACTCAATACATCAACTCCTACTGACTATCTATGAAGCCTCTACTAGTACTGTCTATTGGTAGCTGGGTCATGACTCCCAACTACCCTAACTCAATACGACTGAATAAAGGAAATACAACATGTTTCAGTTGTATCATTGACTCGAGCTGTTTAATCAAAAGGAGTCATTTCCTGCTGACTTGAAGCTGCAAACTGATTAGATAAGGTACATGCGCTACAACTTGTACCTACATTATGAGACAATGTAGCACATAGACATTTATGTGGATTAGCACTTGGGAATGTACTGAGTATATTGGGGTAAATGCATATGTATAAAACAGTATCAATCTTCTTCAATCAAATCATGCATGCAATATGGAATGACTCAAATGGCTTGAATAAGTATAAAATGTAAAGCTCATAAATCATGCAAGATGAAATATGTAACACAAATCTCGTGAGTCATCATACTTCAACGTTAAAATCAGAAATCTTATCTCATTCTCAATACTAAAATGCTCAAGGAGCTTCAACGATACTTTTAACTCATGCATATGT